>NC_089912.1:43841587-43984087 GCF_040182565.1 Anser cygnoides
ATGAAGAAGTCATTAAGATTATAAGAAGTCTCTAAGAAGTCATTAAGATCATAGAGAATACAATCAGCAATAATTTAGCAATATAGCAATAATTTAGCAATAATATAGCAATAATTTAGATTCTATAACAATTTTTCATTGTAAGGTCCTCTTTTAGTTGTTTATAAATTTGACATTTTTTTGTCAGCTGAAATTTTTATTCTGATTGTCTTATCTAAAGCAGAATTAAACTAAAAATAAAAAGGAAATTGGAAAGTCTTACCTGTGAAACGTTCTTGCTATTTCTGAGAATCAGCTAACCTTTATTTGCAGTATATTGCAACAGTTTTTACAACCACTTTTGTGAGAACATTGCATCTACTCTTTCACGTATTACATGAAATTTGGTGGAAAAGTTTTGTTTCAAGTATCTACTTTTGCTGTTCTAATAGAAGGTTGTCTACATTTAACAAAGAGATATGTTGTATTCAGTGATCTTTGTGGGTCCCTTACAACTCAGGATATTTTACAATTTTTTTTTTGCGATTCTATAATTCTATGAATATTTTAGTTTTCATGTTTAGTTTTAGTTTTAGCTCTGTATATACACAGCAACAGTTTAGGGGGGCTATTTTTCTTTTATTTCATTGCTCCCATACTGGTGTTTAGACAATGTTAAAGAGAGAGAGGAATGTCCTCTCCACAGCTTGAAAATAGTATTGGGATTGAAGAGACAGATGAAGAGGAAGGAATATGGGGGGAGGTTGGGAGGAGGAAGAGGAAGAGGAGGGAAGAGAATCTGGGGGAGTGGCGTGTGAGGAGAGAGGGCAGAAGTAAACAAGGAGAATAGAATAGAATGGTAATGGACGACATAGGAGCTGGGATTTTACAATATCAGAAATAAGCATGAAGAACTCCAAGGAATCATAGAATCATAGAATATCCCGAGTTAGAAGGGACCCATAAGGATCATCAAGTCCAACTCCTGGCACCGCACAGGTCTACCTAAAATTTTAGACCATGTGACTAAGTGCACAGTCCAATCGCTTCTTAAATTCAGAGGCTTGGTGCAGTGACTACCTCACCGGGGAGCCTATTCCAGTGTGTGACCACCCTATCAGTGAAGAACCTCTTCCTGATGTCCAACCTAGACCTCCCCTGCATCAGCTTAACGCTGTTCCTGTGGGTCCTATCACTGGTGATTAGGGAGAATAAGCTCATGCCTCTCCATTCCCCCTCACGAGGAAGTTGTAGACTGCGATGAGGTCTCCCCTCAGCCTCCTCTTCTCCAGGCTGAACAGGCCAAGTGACCTCAGCCGCTCCTCGTATGTCTTCCCCTCTAGGCCCTTCACTATCTTCGTTGCCCCCCTCTGGACACTCTCCAAAAGTTTTACATCCTTTTTGTATTGTGGTGCCCAGAACTGCACACAGTACTTGAGGTGAGGCCACACCAGCACAGAGTAGAGAGGGACAATGACTTCCCTCGACCGACTAGCAATGCCGTGCTTGCTGCACCCCAGGATACGTTAGCCATCCTGGCTGCCAGGGCACACTGCTGGCTCATATTCAGCTTGCTGTCAACCACAACCCCCAGATCCCTCTCTGCAGGGCTGCTCTCCAGTGTCTCGTCATCCAGTCTGTACGTATATCCAGGGTTGCCCCTTCCCAGGTGTAGGACCCGGCACTTGCTTTTTTTAAACTTCATGTGATTGGTGATCTCCCAGCTCTCCAATCTGTCCAGATCGCTCTGCAAGGCCTTTCCACCCTCAGCCAAGTCTACAACTCTTCCAAGTTTGGTGTTGTCAGCAAATTTGCTCAAAACACCTTCTAGTCCTACATCCAAATCACTTATAAAAACATTGAAGAGGACTGGCCCTAAAATGAAGTCTTGAGGGACCCCACTAGTGACCATCCAGCAGCCTGATGTGGCTCTATTTACCACAACCCTTTGAGCCCTGCCCGTCAGCCAATTGTTCACCCATCCTATGATGTATTTGTTTAGTTGTATGCTGGACATTTTGTCCAGTAGGATCCTATGGGAAACCGTGTCAAAAGCTTTGCTGAAGTCCAAAAAGATCACATCAGCTGGCTTCCCTTGATCGATTAGATGGGTGATTTTATCATAAAAGGAAATCAAATCTGTTAAACAGGACCTACCCCTCATGAACCCATGTTGGCTGGGACCAATGACTGCATTGTCCCCCAGGTGCACTTCAATAACTCCCAGAGTAATCTTCTCCAAAATTTTACCAGGCACTGATGTGAGACTGACAGGCCTGCAATTGTTAGGGTCTTCTTTCTTGCCCTTGAAAATTGGCACATTTGCCAGCTTCCTCTCTACGGGGACCTCTCCAGATGCCCAACACCATTGAAAAATAATTAAGAGAGGTCCTGCAATGACGTCAGCCAACTCTCTGATCACCTTGGGATGAGTCCCATCTGGACCCATGGACTTGTATGGATCCAGGTGAAGCAGCAAATCCCACACACGTTCAAGGTCGGTTGGAAGTTTGTCATTCCCACCGCCATGGTCCTCCAGCTCAGGGCACCCAGGGTCCCAAAGCCCATCATCAGTGTTGAAGACAGAGGTGAAGAAGGCATTAAATGTCACTGCTTTGCCTATGTCCTTGTCTGTGAGGAGACCTTCCCCATCAAGTAGCGGACCTATGTTTTCTTCGTTTTGCCTTCTTCTGTTCAAATATCTATAAAAAACTTTTTTATTGTCTCCCACAGACATGGCCAGCTTCAACTCTGATTGGGCTTTGGCCGCACGAATTTTCTCCCTACAAACACTAACAGCATCCCTGTATTCCTTCCACGTCGCCTGACCCTCCTTCCAGCAGCCGTACACTCTTTTTTCGCCTAAGCTCCAGAAGATCCCTGGTCAGCCAAGCCGGCCTTCTGCCCCACCTTCTTGACTTCTGATATTTTGGAATTGCCTGATCCTGTGCTTTTAGGAGGCAGTGCTTATAGACCGACCTGCACTGATGGATGTCAATGCCTTCAAAAGCAGTTTCCCAGGGGACCTTGCTAACTAGTTCCCTGAGCAGCCTGAAGCCTGCTTTCCCCATATCCAGGGCTGAAGTTTTGGTGGCAGTTTTCCTTCTGTCACCATAAATTTTGAACTCAGCTGCTTCATGGTCACTATGACCGAGACGGCTGCCAATTGCCACAACCCCACAAGACCCTCTCTGTTTTCCAGCAACAGATCTAGGAAGACACCTGTCCTAGTTGGCTCCCTTAGCACCTGCACCAGGAAGTTATCACTGAGGTGCTTTAAGAACCTTCTGGACCTGCTTATGTTGACTGCGTGGTAATCCCAGTTGATATCTGGCAAGTTGAAGTCCTTCATAAGGACAAGGGGAGTTGATCTCGTGGCATCTCTTATGTCTGCAAAGAATAATTCATCGGCATTGTCGTCCTGGCCAGGTGGTCTGTAATAGACTCCCACAACGACATCCCCTTTTTTTGTTTGTCCCTTAATCCTTACCCAGAGGCCCTCAACTTTGTCATCGCCAACTTGAAGTTACACACAGTCCAGCCCCTGCTTCACATACATTGCCACCCCCCCACTTCGCCTGCCCTGCCTGTCCTTCCTGAAGAGCCTGTAACCATCTATTGCAACACACTAGCCACAGGACTCATCCCACCTGGTTTCGCTTATGCCATTGATGTTGTAGCTGGAGGACCGAGCCAAGACTTCTAGCTCATCCATTTTATTCCTCATACTGCGTGCGTTTGTGTAGAAGCACTTCAAATGCGCCTCCCTACACACAGCACCTTGTGAAGCAGACCGAAGGACCTCACTAGCACACAGTCCCTCTAATTCTAGCGCACCATCCTTCAGCTCATCACTGGAGTCCCTGGTTTTATCCCTCTCCCCCTTCAACTCTAGTTTAAAGCCCTATCTATCAACCCTGCCAACTCCTGAGCAAAAATCCTTATCCCTCTGAGAGAGGCGCATCCCATCTGGTGCCTGCAGGCCCTCCGTTGCGTACTCCTTCCCATGATCAAAAAAAAAACCAACGTTCTGCTGGTTGCACCAGTCCCGAAGCCGCATATTAATGTGATGAGTACGCTTGTCAACATCGATCCCCCCTATCGGAAGGACAGAGGCAAACACAACCTGTGCTCCGAACCTTTAACTAGTCACCCTAAAGCCCTAAAGTCCCTTTTGATAGCTCTTGGACTTCTCCTTGCTACCTCGTCATTACCAGCCTGAAAGACCAGTAGTGGCTAGTAGTCAGTGGGCCGTACCAGGCGCGTGACTTTCTTAGCAAAGTCTCTCACCCGAGCCACAAGTAGGTAACAGACTTCTCTGTAGGTTGGGTCCGGTCAGCATATTTGACCCTCTGTCCCTTTCAGAAGGGAGTTCCCCATGACGATAACCCTTCTTTCTCTCTTGACAGAAGATGGAAGATGTAGCAATGCGGGGGGTAGGTTGCCTTGCCTTAGGCACTCTCTCCAATTAGGTTGGGCTTTCATCTACATCGTTCTGACCGTCATGTTCTAGAGCCTCATACCTATTATGTAAGGGTAGATAGGAAGGTGATGTGGGCAGGGACAGGGCTCTCCTACCAACCTGGACAGGAACCTGCCTCCATTCCCCCCCCTTGGCCTAGGTCCCCTCCTACTGCCTGGCGGGTTGAGAGAACTTTTGTCTTCTGCGTAGCAGGAGACAATTGTGCTGTGGCAGGCTCGTAAGTCTGTCTCAGAGAGGGTAGAATACACCTCCAACAGTCAATTTCCCTCTCTGACTCCCTTATGCTCCTGAGCCTGCTCACCTCCTCCCGAAGCTCCACTACCTGGCTGAGCAGCTCTTCAACCTGGGCATACCTCCCACAGGCATACTCCCCACTGCAGTTGTCAGATACTGACAGAAGACTTGGGCACACACTGCAGCCCAAGACCTGGATGGCAGTGTGTTTCACCGAGCCCTCCCTCTGAGTAGCCACATCAGTGACTGTGGCTGGAGAGGCCGCAAGAGATGAGGAGGCCATGGTTTTCTGTCTGGTTGATACCATGGCCAGGCTCTTTGCAAGCAGGTTACAAGTACCAATGGGAAAGACTGTTGCAAAAGAGCAGTGAGTGGCCCTCCCTGCTCGTCCTTCCCCAGGCGAACTACTGCGCCACACCCTTCTGACGCCCCACACCCTGTTTGCCCGTCCTGGTCGCCATGCTCCTGGTCGCTCGTGCTCCCTAGGGGCTGCTTTTGAACGTCAGGGAACGGGACGCTGCTGGCTCCGCCTATGCCTCTTCAGCCTCCCTCGAGAGGGCTGCCAGGTCCTGGCGGCTCCCTCGGATGCTTCAAGTGGCCTCAATGCTGAAAAAAAGCCCTGCCTGCCTCGATCCCCCACTCCACTGAAGAACGCGTCTGCCCTGGAGCCGATCACCTCGGCAAGGAGGATAAGATAATGCAAGGAAATGGAAAAGACAGGAGGATAGACAGAGATAGGGTACTAAGTGCTTCTTCAGTAAAAGTATTTATTTCCTGAGGCCTACTCTCAAGCTAATAGTTTCCGTCCCTTTTGCAAGCCTGTAGTAATTTTTTTTTTTAACAAAGAAATGAGCAAAACAAACAAAAAACTTCTTTGTTAAAAAAAAAAACAGAACTGTTTCCTCAACCATTTATTATCAACCAAACTGTGACCATATATAATGTCACTACCTAGGAACTTGTTGTCTGTGGCACTAGGTTTTTAAGAGGAAAAAAATAAACGACACAATGGCCAATAGTTTGAATTAAACTATTCCAGTTGTAGACTCAGTCTCCTTTTTAAAAGGACTGTTTTATTCCATGAAGAATTGTTTACTGATTTACATTATCATAAAAACTTTCCAGAAGTGAGTGAATATGGATATAGATTATTAAGAAGCGACATTTGGTTTTAAACCTCGTGTTTACACATTAAAATTGCCTAGCTTCCTGTGACTAGCAGTATCTACTGTCACCCAACTTATTTGTTTACTTTGGGACTGAGAACTTATTTATGCTTTCCTATGCTAGATTGACAATTTCTTTAGCATTGCTTTTAAATACTGAACTAAACATTGCTATTTGTATATATACTTACTTAAAAATGAGGATTACTGCCCTTGTAAATATTTATCCAATTACATATTATTTAAATATGTTTCATATTACTTGGGATGATTTCTGAAAGTCCCCAAAGCAACAAAAACTCTTCAGTTTCTCCATGAAATGAAGACACATATCTAAAAAGGTATTAGTATTTCACCTGAAACTACGTCATCTATAACTGACGTTAACAATCTTTCTCTTATATTCCTGAGAGACAGGCTCTGGCCTTTCTATAGACTCTTATATTTTATGTATCAGTAGCCTGGAACTTCTTTCTTTATCTCTGTCTCTTTCCATATGTCCAGTATGTATGCTGGAAATTTCAGAATAATCACAATGACACTCTGGACTAAGACAATGAAAATTCATTTTATTTATGACATTTTTACAATGTCACAGGAAAATATTCTAGAGTCTTTATGCACTTACAAAGCTTCTGCAAGCCAACAAAGAATACAAGCAGAGATCATGAGATGTTACTTTGGCAGTAATCCAACAGGAGAGTCTCAAGAAAACCATGCTACTACAAGCTGGGATTTTTTAGGTCTTTCCAGTTAGCTGCAGTGATTTTAACCTATTCTCTTCTGAGGTTGTTTAGTTTGCTTGGTTTTGGCCTGGAGCAAACTTTTCTACACATACTGCAGAACCCATCCTCAAAATTATCACTGAGAAATCACAAGATAATTAAGAAGAAATCTCAGTAAAAGAAAAAAAAAAAAAAGAAAAAAAAAGAAAAAAAAGAAAAAAAAGAAAAAAAAGAAAAAAAAAGAAAAAAAAAGAAAAAAAAGGTGGTGGTGGTGGTATGTTTCCAGACACTTGACTCATGCGTCTGATTTGCCTGTAGCTTGTGGTTCATGGAAGAACTCTATAACTCAAAGCAAATAAGTTATAAAGTAGGTATATGGTTTATTTCGGCGCCGGGCGCATGTGGGATAGCTCCCAAAGGCATGCGCACCTTAACGCGGCAACTTGCTTTGGTTATATGCAGTAAAAAGTTACATATGCATGAAGTTTCCCAATATGCCTATACATATTCATAACTTATCCCCGCTTTGTATTAAAATTAGCTCCAAGAAGTCATTTCCATAAACTTCTCCCATCTGTGCCTGCGCAGTGCCTTCTGGTGGTGGTTGTCGGGGGGTCATGGGGATGAAGTCCGATAACTCCTCTTCATCACCACTAGTTGACTCCCTGCCTTTGTACAGACTCAGCTGCTCCTTCACTCTTGTCCAAACCACAAGGTCGGTCTCAGCTGGTTTTTGAGACAGGTTCCCCATTTTTGTCAGGAAACATCTTCTGTGAGGGGCCCCGAGACTCCTTGTTTCGGTTAATTTGCACAGCAGTAACCAACCAAAGACACTCAGCAATACCTATTTTAAAGCGATTAAGCAAGCCCCCGTTCTTTCATTCTTGGCTTTAATAATTACGATTGTTTTATTTAGAAATCATTAATACAATTAAGCAAGCCCCCATTCTTCTATCCCTGGCTTCACTTGTAGTTTGATGTAATACCAGGGGAAAACAAAAACACATTAAACACATTTATATTGACTCAGAGGTTGCAAATGGGCAAACATTGACAGGAAGTTTAAGTTCATGAAATTTGTTTAGCTGAATGGTAGAGCAGACTGTCTAATTCAATTTTATTGTGCATAAGAGAGTCACTAAAAATGTGGAAGGTGACTACAGGGTACAAAAACACAAACTTTTTTGCTACTAGCACATATTTATTCTAAAATAAAAATAAAAATAATAATAATTAAAAACCACCAAATTGCTAATATACTCTCTGGATTTTGCTGCACAGAAAAAAAAATATGTATATATATATATATATTTCCAGGTTAATTTAATTGCCTCTATTTTATTTGTTACTAACTTAATTTTAAACTACTGCATTTACAGAGGTAAGTAAGAGTATACAAGGAACTGTGAAGTAAATCTAAGGCTGTTTAAGGCAAAAGAGAAATTGAATGGGATGGGATACAAGCTATGTGGGAAGAAAAGTTTTTGTTTCTGATTCTGCTGAACACAGTTCTTGTGTAAGTAGTTTTGAGATCTATTTTTATATCTTTCAGTCCTGGGACTTATTCTAACAGTAGTAATACAGTTTTGACAAATCAAGCTTGTGTGTTGAAAACAACACTGTAAATGTTAAGAATCTGGATATCCACTGGTTAAATAAAAAAATGGTGATAGTTCATCTGCAGATGATTCATTTCATCACTGGTTTTAACAAGAATATTATGGCTTATCAAAGTCCTAAATACCTGGTGCTTCCAAACTACTTTGCTTGCATCCCAATGGCTCTGTGGAGTCAATGCTGTGGGGTTGTCGTCACACACCATTTCCATACAACTGAAGAGAATACTGAGCTGAAAGAAGAAAAACATCCCCACACCCTATTCACTTTGTTTCGTGGTTGATATATCAACTTCCTATTTTTAGCATTGTGTTCTCGTCCAGAAAAAGACTGCCAGTATCTGGAATGTACCTACTGGCCAGCCAGATCAAGTCAGGTACTTATTTCAAAGGCTTAGTCTGAATAAAAAAACTGCCACAGAGTAACTCACAGATTTGTCATGTAGCTATCTAAGAGGTTACTGGTTTATTTCCTTGATTTCTACCTAAGTTGTTTGTTTATTTTTGCATTAGAATTTGTCACTTGGAATATACTCTGTAGGAAATCCAAAAGCCATTGCAGGCACTTGTGGTCACTGCCAGATATCAGTGTGACAGTGCAAAAACTTTATATCTAATGGCTCATTTCAGTAGCTGTCAAATTAGAATGCTCAATTAATTGGTTTGGGTATAAAATCAGTAGATCTTTTGGAAATGGATTAATTTGAAGTTTAAGAAATTGTGGGTTAAGTATTTACACATAGCAAAAATGAACCAGGTGTTCAAGAGCAATTACCGTAACATAAACACTTCAAAAATAATTAAATGCAAGGAAATCTTAACAAGGATAGTAAATCTTTATCAGTTTTATCAAGAACTGAAGATAATTTCCTATCTGTCTTATTGTGAAAAGAAACATCCTTCCACAAACTGTACCAAAATACTTAGTTTTAGCCTACTAAAACAGGCCTGCAGTCTTTGACTTATTTTCAGAAAGAAAAGTATTTTCTCCATATTTGTTCCAGGAATCCAGGCTTAAAAATACCTTCCTCTGGTATCTATTTAGCTGTAACTATGACCAGAGAAAGTAAGGCGTACAGATTATTTATTTATTTATTATTTATTTATTTATTTATTTATTTATTTATTTTTGGCATACGTTATTTGTACTGCTTTTTCAGTTGGTGAATAAAGTACTGAACAATTTTCACAAACCTCTACTCAGAAGTGATGAACCTCATTTCTTATTTTCTGTTCAATGATATCTGACAGTGCAAGAAATGATTACATAAAGCTGCCGGCTTGACATGCAATAATGTTTCACACTCATTTTATAATGTAGAAAGTCTAGAAAGGATTAATGTGGCTCAGTATTATTGCCCCCATTGTCCCTCCTCCCACCATCGCCTATTAAAAAAAAAAAAAAAAAAAAAAAAGGATAATACTTTTAAAATTTTAATTCTAAGGATCATTAACCTACCGTGGTAAAAGTTTTGTTTTAACTTTGCCTCACAGGCTGGATTTAGAATCACAGAATACAATCATAGAATATCTTGAGTTAGAAGGGACCCACGAGGGTCATCAAGTCCAACTCCTGGCACCACACAGGTCTACCCAAAAATTCAGACCACGTGACTAAGCATAGTCCAAACCCTTCTTAAACTCTGACAGGCTTGGTGCTGTGACTATGTCCCTGGGAGCCTGTCCCAGTGTGTGACCACCGTCTTGGTGGAGAACCTTTTCTTGATATCAAGACTGAACCTCCACTCTCATAGCTTGACTCCATTCCCTTAGGTCCTATCACTGGTCACTAAAGAGAATAGGTCGGTGCCTGCCCCTCCACTCCCCCTTGTGAGGAAGCTGTAGACCCTAACATGCAGCCCTGGGGGACCCCACTGGTGACTGGCTGCCAGCCTGATGTGGCCCCATTTACCACAACCCTTTGAGCCCTACCTGTCAGCCAATCGTTCACCCATGGGAAACTGTGTCGAAAGCTTTACTGAAATGCAAAAAGATCACATCAGCTGGCTTCCCGTGATTGACTAGATGGGTGATCTTATCATAAAAGGAAATCAAATCTGTTAAACAGGACCTGTCCCTCATGAACCCATGTTGGCTGTGACCTATGACTGCATTGTCCCCCAGGTGTGCTACAATAACTCCCAGAGTAATCTTTATAATTTAAATAAATTTTAAATAAATTTTAAATAATTTAAAATAATTTAAAATAATTTAATAATTTATAAATTAATAATAATTTAAAATAATTTAAAATTTTAATAAATTTTAAATTATTTTAATCTTGGTCTTCCCAAGAGCATTGAAAAATAATTGAGAAAGGTCCCGCGACACATCAGCCAGCTCTCTGAACACCCTGGGATGAATCCCATCTAGACCCACGGACTTGTATGGATCCAGGTGGAGCAGCAAATCCTGCACACGTTCAGGGTTGCCTGGGAGTTTATCATTCCCACCATCACAGTCCTCTAGCTCAGTGCACCCTGAGTCCCAAAGCCCATCATCAGTTTTGAAGACAGAGGTGAAGAAGGCATTACATTTCGCTGCTTTGCCTAAGCCCTTGTTTGTGAGGTGACCACCCCCATCAAGTAGTGGACATATGTTTTCTCTGGTCCTCCTTTATCTATTCACATATGTAAAAAAAAAAAGCCCTTTTTATTGTCTCCCACGCACCTGGCCAGCTTCAACTCTAATTGGGCTTTGACTGCACAAATTTTCTCCCTACAAAGGTGAGAAGTGACCCTGTAGACCTTCCATGTTGCCTGACACTGCTTCCAGCAACCATACACTTTCTTTCTCTGCCTAAGCTCCAGAAGAAGATCCCTGGTCAGCCAAGCTGGCCTTCTGCCCCACCTTCTTGACTTCTGATATTTTGGAATTGCCTGATCCTGTGCTTTTAGGAGGCAGTGCTTAAGACTGACCCGCACTGATGGATGCCGAGGCCTTCCTTAGAGATAAGATACTTCTCTTAAGTTGCCATTTCCATAAATCTCTGATTCCTGGATTTTATTCAGAAATTCAATACTCTTTAATTGTCTTTGTAGACATTGCTTGCATCCAGTTTTACATCTGGTCAAAGAATTATTTTTGAATTCTACCAAAAAGACTAAAAAAACTGAAATATAGAAAAGGTCATCACGTCCCCATTTTAATTTGTTCTTTAAATGGTTTGACATAAGTACAACCTAAGAGTGTTGTTCAACTCATAAAATTCATCACTTTCCTCTGTTCTCTAAATGTTACTTGGGAAATGGGTAGACATTATTTCCTTTATATTTATTATTTTGTTTAGGAGGACAGGATCAGTCCTTGTTGCAGATCTTACTCTCTACTGATTCTACAACACCTTAATTAAGTAGCTAAAGTTAGGAAAATTGAAATATAAAAGTCCTGTGAATACCAATGATCTAAACAAATATTGATCCTCCTTTATTCTTTTCTGCATAGATATTTTAATGTGATCTTTAGAATTGTACTACTATTCATGACAGGGGGGTAAAATAGGAAGGAATAAGACATTCAGCTCCTCTGGTCCCTATGAAAGCTTGGTGATAAACTACTATTTGTTTACCTTAGAAAGTCTCTTTATAGTCCTTACTTATGTTAGAAAGATGCACTGAGGGATGTTTTTATTTTATTCATATATATATATATGTATATATATATATATTTATATATATACATACTTGGCACAAAGTAACACATAAGAAATGGCAGGGAATTGGAGTTCCAAATCTTTTTGACCTTCTCTAAGAGTTTTACTGAGTTTTGTGTGAAGGGTTGAGTCCCTTGTCTCTTTATTCCAATTCTGTTGTTCACTTCTGTTAATCACTTTGTGCTGTTGTGGTTTGTGGGTTGCTCAAATAAAACTGCTGAAAGTCCATTTCTAAATGCCAGTTAGCAACATAACTCCCAGAAGAAAATTAGAAACTATTAGTTTTCATGCTGCCCTTTTCTGAAGAACATATAAAGGACTCAAAAATGGCTGAAATGCTTAAAGAAAATTATCATGTAACTGAGCTATGCATGCTTCTGCACAGATACCATGTTGACAGGTGCCCTAAAATTGAAATAGATAGATTTCATTCAGGCATGACAGAATATGAGTACAGTATATATGATAATGATGTTGGCCTGCAGCACTACTGAAGTTTACTCCTCAAGAAGGAAATCTTAATGGCTCAGGAGCGGTCTGTCCCCATGTGCCCAAAGATGAGCTGGCATGGAAGAAGACTGGCCTGGCTGAACAGAGAGTTGTGGCTAGAGCTTAGGGAAAAAAAATAGGGTTTATGATCTTTGGAAAAGAGGGCAGGCCACTCAGAAGGATTATAAGGATGTTGTAAGACTGTGCAGGGACAAAATTAGAAAGGCCAAAGCTCATCTGGAGCTCAATCTGGCTATTGCTGTTAAAGACAACAGAAAATGTTTTTACAAATACATTAACATGAAAAGGAAGACTAAGGAGAATCTCCATCCTTTGCTGGATGCGGGGGGAAACTTAGTGATGAGAAATGAGGAAAAGGCTGAGGTGTTTAATGCCTTCTTTGCCTCAGTCTTTAGTGGCAAGACCAGTTGTTCTCTAGATACCCGGTACCCTGAGCTAGTGGAAGGAGATGGGGAGCAGATTGTGGCCCTCACAATCCACGAGGAAATGGTTGGCGACCTGCTACAGCACTTAGATGTACGCAAGTCAATGGGGCCTGATGGGATCCACCTGAGGGTACTGAGGGAACTGGCAGAAGAACTGGCCAAACCATTTTCCATCATTTGTCAGCAGTCCTGGTTATCAGGGGAGGTCCAGGTTGACTGGCAGCTAGCAAATGTGATGCCCATCTGCAAGAAGGGCCGGAGGGTAGACCCGGGAAACTATAGGTTTGTTAGTTTGACTTCAGCGCCAGGGAAGCTCATGGAGCAGTTTACCTTGAGTGTCATTATGTGGCACTTGTAGCACAGCCAGGCGATCAGGCCCAGTCAGCATGGGTTTATGAAAGGCAGGTCCTGCTTGATGAACCTGATCTCTTTCTATGACAAAGTAATGTGCTTAGTGGATGAGGGAAAGGCTGTGGATGTGGTCTACCTTGACTTCAGTAAGGCTTTTGACAGAGCATTCCCACAGCATTCCCACAGCATGTGGCGTTTCCCACAGCATTCTCCTCGACAAACTAGCTGCTCATGGATTGGACTGGCATACGCTTTGTTGGGTTAGAAACTGGCTGGGTAGCCAGGCTCAAAGAGTCGTGGTGAATGGAGTTAAATCCAGTTGGAGGCCAGTCACTAGTGGAGTCCGCAGGGCTCAGTACTAGGGCCAGTTCTCTTTAATATCTTTATCGATGGTCTGGATGAGGGGATCGAGTGCACCCTCAGTAAGTTTGCAGATGACACCAAGTTAGGTGTGTGTTTCGATCTGCTCAAGGGTAGGGAGGATCTGCAGGATGACCTGGATAGGCTAGACTGATGGGCTGAGGCCAAATGTATGAAGTTCAACAAGGCCAAGTGCCAGGTCCTGCACTTGGGGCACAACAACCCCAAGCAGCGCTACAGGCTGGGAGATGAGTGGCTGGAATGCTGCCTGGCAGAGAAGGACCTGGGAGTATTGGTTGATAGTCGGCTGAATATGAGCCAGCAGTGTGCTCAGGTGGCCAAGAAGGCCAACAGCATCCTGGCTTGCATAAGAAACAGTGTGGTCAGCAGGACTAGGGCAGTGATTGTCCCCCTTTACTCAGCTCTGGTGAGGCCACACCTCGAGTACTGTGTTCAGTTTTGGGCCCCTCACTACAAGAAGGACATCGAGGTGCTTGAGCGAGTCCAGAGAAGGGCAACGAAGCTGGTGAGGAGTCTGGAGAACAAGTCTTATGAGGAGAGGCTGAGGGAGCTGGGGTTGTTCAGCCTGGAGAAGAGGAGGCTCAGGGGTGACCTTATTGCACTGTATAGGTACCTTAAAGGAGGCTGTAACGAGGAGGGGGTTGGTCTACTCTCCCATGTGCCTGGTGATAGGATGAGGGGAGATGGGCTGAAGTTGCACCAGGGAAGGTTTAGGTTGGATATTAGGAAGAACTTTACTGAAAGTGTTGTTAGGCATTGGAATGGGCTACCCTGGGAAGTGGTTGTGTCACCATCCCTGGAGGTCTTTAAAAGATGTTTAGATGTAGAGCTTAGTGATATGGTTTGGTGGAGGACTTGTTAGTGTTAGGTCAGAGGTTGGACTAGGTGATCTTGGAGGTCTCTTCCAACCTAGATGATTCTGTTATTCTGTGATTCTGGGAAATGATATAACTGTCAAGGTTAATGCTACCAAAAAATATGTGGTGGGTGTGACTTAAGATAGAAGGAGTTTGTGTTTTCAAAACTGAAACTTTTTAAGATCTTCTAGCACATAATGTGAAGGTTGCTATATTTGCCATTTCAAAATCTAGACATCACACAAAATCACTTTACTGTTTGACAACAGAAAATAAAAGATGAGAGAGGAGAGGCGAGGCGAGGTGAGGCAAGGCAAGGCGAGGCAAGGCAATTCAAGGAAAGCAAAGGAAATTACAAAGTAATAAAGAGAAAGGCAATACTGTGCACAATTCAATAGCCATGGACACAGCCAAGAAACTTCACAACAATAGAATAAACTTACCAAATTTCTGTTTCTGAGGTAAGATATAAGGTAGTGAAAACTGTAGGTGAGGTAGTGGGTATAAATTATGGGAGAACAAAGTTCCACCAACTGTAAGTGAAGAGCAGGTTTGAGACCACCTGATGAAACTAAAAATGTACAAGTCTATGCGGCCTGATGACATTCATCCCAGGGTCCTGAGGAAATTGGCTGACATAGGCACCAAGCCACTCTCCGTCATATTTGAAAAATCATGGCAGTCAGGCACAGTCCTTGGCGATTGGAAAAAGGTGACTGGAAAAAAACATCACTCCCATTTTTAGAAAGGGCAGAAAGGAGGACCTGGGGAACTACAGACCAGTGAGCATCACCTCTGTGTCTGGCAAGATCATAGAACAAATCCTCTTGGAAACAATGTTAAGGCATATGCAGGACAAGGAGGTGATCTGAGACAGCCAGCATGGCTTCATCAAGGGCAAATCATGCCTGACCAATCTGGTGGCTTTCTACAATGGAGTGACTGCATCAGTTGACAAAGGAAGACTGACCAATGTAATCTACCTGGACTTCTGCAAGGCCTTTGACATGGTCTCACATAATGTCCTGATCTCCAAATTGAAGAGATATGGATTGGATTGCTATGGATTCAGTGGATAAGGAGTTGGCTTGAAGGTCTCACCCAGAGAGTGGTGGTCAACGACTCTATGTTCAAGTGGAGGTCAGTGATGAGTGGTATACCTAAGGGATTTGTCCTGGGACCAGTACTGTTTCATATCTTTATAAATGACATAAACAATGGGATCAAGTGTACCCTCAACAAATTTGCAGATGACGCAAAGCTGAGTGGTGCAGTTGATAAAATAGAAGGAAGGGGTAGCATCCAAAGGGACCTGGACAAGCTTGAGAAGTGGACCCACATGAACTGCATGAGGTTCAACAAGTCCAAGTGCAAGGTACTGCACCTGGGCTGAGGCAATCCCGGACATAAGTACAGACTGAGTGAAGAACTCATTGAGAGCAGTCCTGAAGAGAAGTACTTGGGGGTTCTGGTGGATGAATAACTCGACATGAGCCAGCAGTGTGCGCTTGCAGCACAGAAGGCCAACTACATCCTGGGCTACATCAACAGAAGTGTGACAATCAGGTCGAGGGAGGTGATTGTCCCCCTTTACTCTGCCCTCATCAGGCCCCACCTGGAGTACTGCATCCAGGTCCGGAGCTCCCAGCACAAGAAGGATGTTGATCTGTTAGAACAGGTCCAGAAGAGGGCCACAAAGATTATCAAGGGTCTGGAGAACCTCTACTATGAAGAAAGACTGAGAGAGCTGGGGCTGTTCAGCCTAGAGAAGAGAAGTCTCTGGGGAGAACTCACTGCCACCTTTCAGTCCTTAAAGGGGGCTTATGAAAAATGTGAAGAGTAACTTTTTAGATGGGCAGATAGTGATGAGACAAGGGGGAATAGTTCTAAACTAAAAGAGGGGAGATTTAGATTAGAGGTTAGGAGGAAATTATTCTCTCAGAGGGTGGTGAGGCATTGGAACAGGTTGCTGTGGATGCCCCATCCCTGGAGGTGTTCAAGATCAGGTTAAATGAGGCCTTGAGCAACCTGATCTAGTGGGTGGCATCCCTGTCTATGGCAGTGGGGTCAAAACTATATGATCTTTGACAGCCTTTCCAACCCAAGCCATTCTATGATTCTGTGATTTGATGACTCTATGATTCTATGATTCTATGTTTCAAATACACATACAGGTGTCTTGATGCACATGTACATGCACATACGTGCATATACTTTCACATAAGTGTGTACATCTGTGTGCCTATGTTTTTTCTCTTTCCCACTTGTGTTCCCTTAAGAATCCATGCCATCACTGAAAGAGGAAAGGCTTGACCTATAATAACAAGTATAAATATAATCCTGAGAAACAGAAAGTTATTCTGATTTTTGCAGCTTTAGATGTGCAAATAGCATATATACCCATTGTATCTGAATGAGAAAATTTCCAGAAAAGATTACCTCCAAATCTTTAGGTTTCTAGTGAGTTGTGATGCACAATACTAGTTTGAACAGCAACTTAATGTAAATGACATAACATAGGTTCCATCTATCATTTGTAATGTTAAATGGATTTTGTTCCTGCTTTTAAGCTGGGGAATTGTATTTACCTGGTATGCTACAATGTAATGTTGTCCAGTCCCAGCTGATTTGTTTACTGAACAAATTTTGTTTTGTCAGACCAAAAATCAATTTGGTCCACCAATTTTAATAAAACTGTATTTACATATGGTTCTATCACACTTCTATTCCCTAGTTCTCTGTGTAAGATATAATACAGACCCACACCTATATTAATATATCTTTTCCCTCAGATCATTAAAGAGGGACTGGCAATATGAGCAGCTTCAGAGTAGTCTGCCACTACTGTAAATGTATTTAATTATTCTATCACAAAAAATAAGGAGAGCAAAATAAATACACTTAGTGCTGATGGAATCTCTGCAACTCTAATTGCCAGAGCATGGTAAGAGCTTTCAAATAAGTCCTTAAATAATAAATTGATATGGGAGAGAATAATGACATCCAGGTGTGAAACCTTAACCTGAGAGTAGAGCTGCATACTCAATGACATAATTGCCTCTATTACCATATTCTAGTCTAGTATGGGGTTTTGAGTCATGGAAACTGGCTTGAAATGAAAGACAAAATATGTTCAAATCAGAGGTGAGATTTGAAGGAGTAATATATAATAAATTCCAGGTAACTAAATTGCTACTTGAGTTTTGAAAGCAGGCTTAGATATTATGTTAAAAATTACATTTAAATACTATTCACAGTCTGACTTACTCTCACAAAAGCAAGGGTTAAGAAAATTCACACTGGGAACAAAAAGTACCTTTGTTAAAAAGCTTACACAAATGTAGATTTTTCTTATTTTCCTGTGAACATCGCTGTTATTCCTAGGTATTTATTTATTTTTTTCCATGTAATAGAATCATAGAATCCTTAATGTTGAAAGAGACCTTCAAGATCATCTGGTCCAACCATCACCCTACTACCAATATCACCCACTAAACCATGTCCCTAAGTACCACATCCAACCTTTCCTTGAACACCCCCAGGGATGGCGACTCCACCGCTTCCCTGGGAAACCCATTCCAATGCCTAACTACTCTTTCAAAGAAATGTCTCCTAATTTCCATCTTAAACCTCCCCTGGTACAACTTGAGGCCATTCCCTCCAGTCCTGTCATTAGTTATCTGTGAGAAGAGGCCGACCCCCAGCTCCCCACAACTTCTTTTCAGGTAGTTATAGAGAGCAGTAAGGTCTCCCCTGAGCCTCCTCTTCTCCAGACTAAACAACCCCAGTTCTCTCAGCTGCTCCTCATAAGACTTGTGTTCCAGACCCTTCACCAGTTTCGTAGCCCTTCTCTGGACATGCTCCAGGGCCTTGATATCCTTCTTGTAATGAGAGGCCCAAAGCAGAACATAGTACTTGAGGTTCAGCCTCACCAGAGCTGACTACCGAAGACAATCACCTCCCTGGTCCTGATGGTTACACTCTTCTTGATACAAGCCAGGATGCAGTTGGCTCTCTTGGCCACCTGGGCACACTGCCAGCTCATGTTCAGGTGAACATTGACCAACACCCCCAGATCCTTTTCCTCTGCACAGCTTTCCAGACACTCTGCCCCAAGCCTGTAGTGTTGCATGGGGCTGTTGTGACCAAAGTGCAAGACCCAGCACTTAGCCATGTTGAACCTCATCCCATTGGCCTCTGCTCATTGATCCAACCTGTCCAGGTCCCTCTGCAGGGCCTTCCTATCCTCTGGCAGATCAACACTTCCCCCCAAATTGGTGTCATCTGCAAACTTACTGAGGGTGCACTCAATTCCCTCATCCAAATCATCAATAAAGATATTAAAGAGGATGGGCCCCAACACCAACCCCTGGGGAACACAACTCTTGACCAGCCACCAGATGGATTTACCTCAGTTCTCCACCACACTCTAGGCCCAGCTGACCAAACAGTTTTTTACCCAGCAAAGATTGTACCTGTCTAAGCCATGGGCTGCCAGCTTCTCCAGGAGAATACCGTGGGAGACTGTGTCAAATCCTTTGCTGAAGTCTGGGTAGACTACATCAACAGGCTTTCCATCATCCACCAAGCAGGTCACCTGGTCATAGAAGGAGATGAGTTTGGTCAGGCAGGACTTGCCTTTCATGAGCCCATGCTGACTGGGTCTCATCTGCTGGTTGTTGTCCACATGCTGTGTGATTGCACTCAAGATGTTCTGTTTCATCACCTTTCCTGGCACTGAGGTCAGGCTGATAGGCCTGTATTTCCCTGGATCCTCCTTACAGCCCCTCCTATAGATGAGTGTCACATTAGCAAGTCTCCAGTCATTTCGGACCTCTTCAGTTGACCATGACGACTGAGAGATGATGGAAAGTGGTTTGGCAATCACATCTGCCAGCTCCCTCAGCTCCCTCAGCACCCTCGGGTGGATTGCATCTGGCACCATGGACTTGTGACAGTCCAGGTGAAGTAACAAGTCCCTGATTCCACCCAAATCATGGGCAGTGTCTTCTGCTCTTTGTCCCAGAATTCCAGGTTGGGAGAATGAATACCCCGAGGAAAAGTGGACTGACTGTTAAAGACAGATGTAAAGAAGGCATTGAGAACTTCATCCTTTTCCTTACCCTCAGTATTCACGTCTCCGCCTGCATCCAGTAAAGGATGGAGATTCTCTTTGTCTCTCCTCTTACTGTTAATATATTTGGAAAAACATTTTTTGTTATCTTTTACCATGGTGACCAGGTTGAGCTCATGCTGGACTTTAGCTTTTCTCATTTTCCCTCTGCATATGTAGCAACTTCCTTGTACTCTCCCTGAGTTGTCTGCCCCTTCTTACACTGGACATAATCTCTCTTTTCTCCTGAAGACTCAGAAAAAGTCCCCTGTTCAGTCTTCCCGACTGGCTTACCCCTTTAGTAAAGAAGTTTTTCCTCACATCCTTGCCTTTCTCAATTTAATTCTGTTCATTAAGCTAAGAAATATGAGGCAACATAGAGCATGAATACTGCATTTTCATGTATATCTTATACTTCTTTTTTGTAGTATGCTCAGTGTAACTGAACATGAGAAGGAGCTATTTTGTAGAGTAGATTTCATCATGAATGGAATTCTGCAGCATTGCAGATGTTACCCTGCCAGTTGCTGTTCTAAAGTGTACCATGCCCACAGAGCAGAACTGTATGTCTGTTGATGTTAATGATGTTGGTGCCTTTATTTATTTATTTGTTTGTTTGTTTGTTTATTTATTTAATTTATTTTAATGCCCTATGTCCAGTAGAAGAGGGACCATGGAATTATATCATCCCGTACCCACACTGCCATTGAGGTAATTTCTATCAAGGTAAAATAAATCAGTACTAAGCATAGCAGATTCTGACTTTTCTGTAGACATGATCAGCACTCAGTGTTTGCTGTATCAGTTGCTGAAGTCAAACCTCTAAAAGAAGTGCATGAAAATTTTGGTGCATGAGAAGCTGACATTTGCACTGCAGTAACATTTTAATCTAAGAGTTATGAGAACATTCACATTCTTCTGGAGGATCAAAACTATAGAAATAATGCAAATTCCTCCCCTCCACCAAAGACACATTTTTAGGTTGCTTGCTGACTACTAAATAACAGTTACTATCAGCATTGTACCTGCATTACAGAAACTCCTCGAGGTATTAGAAACAACTTAAGCACACAACCAAGAGATGACTTTTGTCTTCAGAACTGTTAATATGAATTAAGAGATGAGAAAGAGAACTTCTTGGTCGATGCTATTAAAAGCAATTGACAATATTTAACTGTACTTGATACTATACACTCCCCACAGCACACACACACACAACCTCCATAGAGTTATCTCAAAGGGTTTTAGGGATGAGAATGTAGATTCTCCGAATAAAAGAGGCAGAAGGGCTGTAGCCATGGGACTTTCCTCACACCAGTAAGAGGTCTAAGACACTCCTTTTGCCCCTGTTTGTAGAGGACCACCTCTATTTGGTTGTAAATTCTGCCATTGCTACTCATATAACTGGGGAAAGTTATATATTTTAAGATACAGATTTTACAAAGGGTTTAGGAAAATCTCTGCATATCACTAAATGAAGTTTGTGACTTGGAACTTCTCTTAAAGGGAAGATGTTACTGAGGACACTGAATGAATCTAATATTGGACTCTGGAGCTCACTGGACTCTGAAGGAAATGAAAGTTATATCCTACAGAAGTCCTGCTCTGGCATCTTTCTGCTTACTCGTCTTCCTTGGCAACATGATTTTAAAGAGTTTTTTAAAACTCTTTACTTTTGTTATCTTAATATATTGTTATTATGCTGAGGGATCCTGAGGTGAAGGTGCTGGTGAAGAGATGTTAGTCTTGTAAGGATCATACAGGATAAAGGAACACACAAGCACAAATGCTACTCTGTAGATGGCCCACCCACGTCCTCTTTAGCTGCAAACCTGGTCATCTATTATTAGGTAGGAACTGCTCTGAGAAGGCAGTCAGAGAAGGTGCAAAGGTGCCATTATGCTTCTTTTCTTTAGGAATAACCTGGACTTTGCTACCTTTTCATTGCATAGGAAGCCATGAGCATGGGTAAAAATTTAAATGCACAACAGTATAATCATTTGAGATTCACTCTTACTAACTAATTTGAAAGTGACTCTTTATAGTTAAAACAAAGTAAAATGCACTTGCATTACTAAACACTCTGCTCAGCAAGTACCAATTGTTATTTATAATGGGTGGATGTAAACAGAAGTTTAACAAGACAATGCAGTTCTTTGTTACAGAAATACTAGGATTTAGAAAACATTTCTTAATAAACAAGGAACAGTTATCTTTATATGCATTTTGGTAAAGCTGACCACCTAAGGTACACAAACAAACTCTATGTTGGGTAGCTTCATATAAATACAGATACCAGATATATACTCACAGAGATAAAATTTTAATTGTTTAGAAGAAAGATGACTCTTTGAAGCTACTTCTTTTCAGAATAGCTTGTTGAACATTATAGATTGTTTCTGAAACCCCTTAACAATTTTTGTGGGATAACAGCTTAGAAATTTCTATTATAAAAAATGCTCTCATTTCTTCTGTGGCCATAAAAATTTCCCCTGTGGAGAAACTCACTATTTTATAATAGTCTAATGCTTGTTCACAAAGGACCAGGGTCTCCTTGTAGCTCCTTCTTTAAGGGTTCTCAGGAAAACTGGAGAGAAAGGTAAGCAACCTAAATTCTACTTTTCAGCTTGTGAGTGGTGCTTAGCATGGGATATAATCTCTCCATGCCTTGGTTCTTCTTTATGTAAAGTGGTAGCAATAATATCCACTTAAGTAAAGAATTCTCAGGCCTGCAGCTGAAAAGCACTTTATAAGTGTCTCCAGTATTAATACTATTTTCACATATATTTAAGTCCCACTGAGTTCAGCCATCTTTTATCTTCCATGTTTGACTTAATCTGTTCAAGGGAGTCCTGAATATAAAATACCAGTCCTACCCAGAAGTATTTTTCTTGTGATTTCCTGTCATTTATTTGTCTGTCTTCTTTTCTGCTCCCTACTTAACCATCAAAGGTGATTTGCTCTATTACTTGAATATCACTCCTTTTCACTCCTTAATTGGTTCATTGCTTTTTCTCATTTTCATCTTTACCTTCCATTTTCCTTTTCAGATTCTTGCTGTCCTCCTCCTTTTGTTCCCATTGATGACTATGAAGAACAGACCAGGAAAGGATCTTTCAAGTACAAGAGCATTTTATTGTTCAGTGTACTGTAACTCTGAGCTCTCAGCATCAGTTAAGTATGCCTTGACATTTCAGTTTATAAACTCTACTTTAAGGGTTGATAAACAGCTTATCTATTTCAGTGCAGGTTGGATAAGTGATGAAGTTAAATTATTTCATTATTTAAAGACAAACTTCTGGATTTGAGTTAGATTTTAAATATAAGAAAAAATAATTAGAAAAGGTGGGTGCTGGGAGAACATATGGAAGCAAATTCTGCTCTTGGTTACCCTTTTCACAGTACGATGGGAGTTGAGTGTATACAAGAGAGTAATGCAGCCCTTGGGGTCTGATTTTTCCAAATATTAGAAGCTCAGGGCCATGTGCAAAAATGCATGCATAATTACACACTTAATCTGAATGTACATTTACTGTGATTGTAAATGTAAATCAGGTTGTGTGCATGAAAATAGTCAGTTGTGTTTCAATACCTGAGCATCATATGAAGTCACGGTAATTGTGCATGCAGATTAAGCATGTAATTGGGCATATATTCTTGCAAGTGACTTTATGCTTCAGTGGTTTGAAAATGAGATCTGAGCTCATGGTTAATGGGTGTCTCTTGTTATTTTCTTCTTAAAGCAGCATTGCCAAAATTAGTGTGTAATACATTGAGATGACCTTGTACTCATTGTTTTCTAATTTGGACTTCATCAGAGGTTTTACCCAATGTCTTCTACGGGAGGAGTGCCTTTTTCTATCTGGGTCATATTTCTATGCAATGTAGCCACAAGGAAAAACAAGAACAAAAAATACTACTAGGGTCTTTCCTGGTCAGAATAAACATTTTTAGTTTGTTGTTCTCTTATAGTTGTATACCTCTAGGTTTATAGTACTGATGGTTTAAATATAAGTGAGTATATATCAGAAAAAAAAAAAAAAGTCTTTCTCCTAGGTAACAGAAAATGTACCCAATTTCAAATTGATCTGGAAAAAAAAGGACTACAAGTCTATGCAGCTAGGAGGTAGTTGGTTTGCTTTGTTTTGTTTTGCTAAGAAAACAAAACAACAGCCAAACACAATGAATACATATATATATATGTTCTTATTATTTATTTTTTATTTTATTTTATTTTTTTTAAGTAAAGAAGGAAGTAACTGTATAGTGTTTTCTTACTAGTTTCTGGTTAGTAATGGAACTTAATCCTATATAAATAATTGAATTAAAATGAATTGCCTGATTCTTTACATGTCCCCAAAAAGTCCCCACAATGAAAAAAAAAAAAGTGATGGACCAGTGTAAAACTTAATTCTAAAATAAAATTTACAGAAAATGTGTTTTGTTTTGCTTTTGTTTTAAGAATATGACATTTAAAGAAGTTTGTATAAAGAAGGAATTTTTAAGAATACACATCTAGGTAAGAACCAGATAACTGTAAACAATTTTAATACAAAACATAAACAAACAAAACAATTTGAATCTAGAACAGGAAAGACAAAGACATTTGTTTTTGTCTGATGGTTATGTGGTTCTCAATAGACCTGGCTGAAATACAGTATTTCTGTAATAAAGAGAGCAATATTTCATTTTATAACTTTACATGTTTTTTTATTTCAGAGTGAATTCATATGAACTTTTGATATACCAGGATGTCAACTTCTGTACTGCATGGAATGGAAATTCTCACTATAAAGATAATTTAGAAATTTAGAAGTTTAAGAATGTTCTGATAACTTTGAAATATTTTTGCAAAATATGAAACAAATACCATAGATCTAAACATTGTAGGACACATTTAGTTTTATTGTAATAAACAAATGTTGTAAGAGCAATTACATGAGCCCAGAAAGAGGACAGAGCTGGTTAAAGAAGGCTTTGAGATGGATGTGATGGATTTCACTCAACATGATTTAATGATATTGGAGAAAAAACAGGATTGTCTTTAAAAGAATTGCAGAGAAGCAGCAGAAGAATGGAAAACATAATGCCTGTTTTTGTTTGATTGTTTGTCTGTTTGTTTTAAAAGATTAAAATAACAGCAAAAATACAGGTCAGTTAAATTGTTTTCAGTTTGGGGAAAACTTGGAAAAAATAATCAAACCCTTCACAAGCATCCAAAAAATAACCTGGAAATGACTAGCAGATGCAGATATTTGACACATTAATCAGGAACAAACTGAGTCAAATCATTCCTGAAAGATGGTACTAGGACTTATAAGTGGAAAAGGTAATAATAACTGGATACTAAAGTATCCTATAACATCTAATAATAAAGGTAGTAGTAATTGGATACTGAATCACGTGGCCAACTGATAAGCAAAACTGGTAGCTACTGTCCTACTGATACTTTATTAAAAATGATAAAAAGATGGGAAATTACTACTTGGGAAGAATTTACAAGTTCACAGTCAAAAAGGAAGGATTTTTTTGAGTTGAACATTGTAGAAAGTGGCACTGATGTAGTTGAATATGTTTAGGGGACTAGATCTTTCCACTCCTGCCTTGTATAGGATAATAAAAAAAAATAATAATAATAAATAAAAATGTAGTCAAAACAAAACATTTATCAAAATTAAATAAATAAATAAAAAGAAATAATTCATTCTGACATACTCCCATATAAAATTTAATTGAAATTGACATGTTTCACTGGGGAGAAAAAAACAAACAAACAAAGAAACAAAAACAAACAAACAAACAAAAAAAAACAACAAAAAAAACCAGTTTGATTAAGCTTCACTTTCTGATGAAAAACTCTTCCATCAAAGGTGTTTTGACCAGTTCTAACTTTCATTAAATAAACCATAAAACTATGAGCACTTGAAATACTTATAAAAATCTTGCTGATAGGCTTAGAAGACAGACAAAAAAAAATAAATATATGGCTGTAGAGGTTAAATTGTCTCTCAAGCTAGTGACTACCTCTGCAGCTTGGTCAATTACATGAGCATGAGTTCAAGACTGTGGAACAGAAATCAGGATGTGACCCACTATGTGCACAGAGGACTTCTGTCTTCCAGAGGCTGCTAATCTGTTATCTTTTGCTAGTAGCAATTTTCCTGTAATGCACAAAAATTAAAAAAAAAAAAAAAAAAGAGATTAGAAAAAGCATGAGTAAGAGAAACTGAACTTTGGATCTCGCAGTTAGAACAGAAGGATGTTTTAAGATAATTGATTTTTGGGGAACTATGTTGACAGGATGAGCGATGGTGTTTTGCCCTGAAGTGATGTTATCCCAAGGCTTTTGATCAGAGTAATCATTGTCTATTCTCTCTCTCTCTCTTTTTGTCTGACAGTCTGTGCTTGTTAAATGAATGTATACTTTGGAGTGATCTAAAAACATGGTCCCAATAATTTATGAATGATACTAAAGAGAGTATTCATTTATTGTTCAAGGGAAGTTATTTTCTGTTATTACTTTTGAGGAATGTTCATCTTCTAATAGGAAAATTTTGTTAGATTCTGTGCATTTCAGTTGGTTGCCAAGAAAACTCATTCTGTTAGGGAATTTAGGACTTCTGCAAATGTTGTATCCCCAGTGCAGGAGACAGTGGGGTATGCTTCATTTTCTTCTCAGCAGTGCAGGAGAAAGACTCTTGACAATTTCAAAAATTCTTGATCTCCACGTGGTTGGCATATGGTCACATGTTTGCCTTCAGGGGCTCAGAAAGATGAAATGCCCTCTGAAGAAGAACCTATATATATATATATAGACAATGTGACTTGTGACAGAGTATCATGTGTTTCACTGTGCATTTTGAATTATGAAGTACTGAAGTATCAGAAACTAATTATAAATGATTTTATGTTTTTGCTGTGTAAGAGGATTGTGTGTAGTTATTGAAACTCTACTAACCAATGGTAGGAACCAAGGTGAGGAGATGAACTCTTAGTGCCGAAGAGGAAGAAAAATTCCAGTTCAAATCTATTATTATGCTGGAAAGGAAAGGGGAGGTGGTAGAAGATATGCTCATAGCTGGTAATGTATCAGCCACTTCTTGGAAGTAGTTAACTTGGATCAGCAAGAGTTATACCTATGTACTAGAAGACTGAACTTGTCTTAAATTATTAATAGTAATCTGAAAGTACTTCATTCCAAAGAGTGATATATGGAACTTTTAAACCTACTGAGCTTCTTTTTATACATAATGAGAAAACATTTGAATAAAACCACAGATGAGAGCTCTGTGCCAAGTTACTGACCCAGATTATTTCTGTTGTAACTTTAAAAATATTTGTACCAATAGAGGGTCACAATTTTCTCAAAAATTACTAAGTTATTTTCATTTTCTGTGAGACCAATTTGCATATACTTTTTTCTTACCTTGTAAAGGCTTTTGATGAACAAACCTCTTATAGGTTTAGTTGCTTTTTCTCCTCCTAAACATTGGCCTTTGAAAGTCCTGTTTGTCTAGTGACTTGGGAGAAAATAGGGGTTTATATTATGATTGTGTAAAATATTTTATTGGAGTGGTGGTTTGGTGGTTACTAGAGAGGAATGGAGGAGAAGTAGTTTGGCAAGTTGATATTCAGAAAAATTTGCAAAGGTTTTTTGAAAATTTTCAATATTCCTGATCCGATGAAGCATATATTATGATATCTTTATACCTTAGAGTCGGTAGATTGAAGGTAAAGAAAACTTCCAGAACTAGAGAGAGAAGTACGAGTTGATAAGAGTTCTCCAAGTGTCCTGATGTGAAGCAGAGCTGGAGTACCTATGCCCCTGGACAATTTTTCACATCAGCCTTAGCATGATATCTGATTATTCTGTTTCTTCCCACAGTGATGATTTGATTTCTCATCAATCCCTGACACAGTGCAGTCTGTAACATGAGAGAGCTCCCATATGTAAACAGTTCTTGAAGTGTTATATGGCCACATTTCATGTCTACTGTAATAGTATCTTTTTCTTTACTCTAGGAGACCACCTTATCTTAGATCTTAGAATTTCATAGAATTTCATAGAATCCTTAATGTTGAAAGAGACCTTCAAGATCATCTGGTCCAACCATCACCCTACTACCAATATCACCCACTAAACCATGTCCCTAAGTACCACATCCAACCTTTCCTTGAACACCCCCAGGGATGGCGACTCCACCGCTTCCCTGGGAAACCCATTCCAATGCCTAACTACTCTTTCAAAGAAGAAATGTCTCCTAATTTCCATCTTAAACCTCCCCTGGTACAACTTGAGGCCATTCCCTCCAGTTCTATCATCTGTGAGAAGAGGCCGACCCCCAGCTCCCCACAACTTCTTTTCAGGTAGTTATAGAGAGCAGTAAGGTCTCCCCTGAGCCTCCTCTTCTCCAGACTAAACAACCCCAGTTCTCTCAGCTGCTCCTCATAAGACTTGTGTTCCAGACCCTTCACCAGTTTCGTAGCCCTTCTCTGGACATGCTCCAGGGCCTTGATATCCTTCTTGTAATGAGAGGCCCAAAGCAGAACATAGTACTTGAGGTTCAGCCTCACCAGAGCTGACTACCGAAGACAATCACCTCCCGGGTCCTGATGGTTACACTCTTCTTGATACAAGCCAGGATGCAGTTGGCTCTCTTGGCCACCTGGGCACACTGCCAGCTCATCATATTGCTTTGTTTCCCCTCTTCTGTATTTCCTTTTGTTTGCATTCTCTATTTATTCATTTCTGCATTTATTTTTCCTTCTAGATGTATTTTCTAGATGTATTCTAGTGACCTAAAGTGTGTATTAAAAATGTTAAGACTTTTGGTCACATATCTCTTTGCCACTATGGATTTTCCACTATTCTAGGAGGACACAACTAACCAGGGAAGGTCTCTTCTGATTCAGTGTCTTCATCCATTCTTGACTATGTATTCTTTCAGGTCATGGAAAATTTTGATTAAAGTGTACGTGTTCTTGGTGAAAAATGAAAAATCTTGCTAAAAAAAAAAAAAAGTTCTCACTGAAACCTCAGTACTTTGAACTAGAGATGTATCTCTAGCATGGAAGAAAAAACACTTGACTTCCTGTTTTTCTTTGAAAGGGACTACTGTATAGCTAGATCTACTCAGGAACTTTCTATGTTGGGTAGTTTGAATTTTTATTACAAATCTAAACAAAAGCATGATTTAAAATGTTTGGGTTTAGACTAACATAAATTACATGACATCAATGATGGATAGAAAAGCACAACTTTGATGGAAGTAGGAGACACAGTTGTTATCAATTATATTTACAGGTGCCTTTAAAAGGTCTATAACATCAGATTGGGAAGCATGCAGAAGTGCATTGAAAACTGATATTGGTAATCTAATCATCTGGTCATATTTTTGAGAAATTTTATCCTCTGGGGGGAAACATAGAACAGCAGAAGAAAAAAATAAATGTGGTGGGGGGGGGAGGGAATGCATACAAAGCAAACTAATTAAAGAGAGTTTATAAAACACTTTTACAAGAACAAGCCTTTGAACAATGGCAGATGAATGTTGCCTGCAATCATTAGAAAGTGAGGCTGTGACTCCATCTCCAGCATCCTCTTTTTGCTTCTGGCTGAAACACTGATCTGTATGTGAGCAATGTGACTTCACGCAACTCATTACACCTGCAGATAGTAAAACGTTTAAAACTTGTAGTTAATTACCCCTTCAAATAGAATGTTTAAAAGGTACAGGAAACCCTTGTGGAATCCATGAATTATCAATCATAATATGAAAAGAATTAGTCCCCAAGGATAAATGACTTGGCAGGGCAGCATTGGTATTCTATTAAAGGCCTTATTTCCCCCCCCAGTAAGAAAGGGTCTATTAACTTCAAACACATGGAACCACATGAGTTACATTAGGTCACTCCTCATGTTACAGTTTCAGATTTCATAAAGTGCAGCTTGTGGTTATGTCATGTGTTTCACATCTAAAACACTGGTTGATGACTTCCCAAACTCTTGAATGTTGTACTACCAGTGATATTTACCATGGCTTGACCACAACACTTTCAATGCTGGTGTTAATAGTACATATGCCACTTTTGTATGTCTCACAGTATTTTCCTTCTTAATAAACAAATACTTGCGGTGTGATTGTGGGTGGCTTAACTGTCTGAGTGCCTTGCTGGGAGCAGCCTTCAGGAAGAAAAAGGCAACAATATGGTCCTGGCTTAATTAAGGGTAGTGATGGTGCCTCATGGAAAGAATCCTTTTATAAGGGATGTAACTGGAAAAGCTTACTTAGACATCAAGAACAACCAACTGCTAGAAAGCAAAATACATACAAAGTAACTGGTTTAAATCCTTCTTACTTCTCTAATAAATTTTGTTTCACTTTTTTCTCTAGAGCAATGGATACAGAGGGTGTGTATGGCACAGAACATTTCTTAATCAGAATAGAGCTGCTTGGGCATCATTTATTTTGCAAATCCTTGGAAACAAATCACAGCTCAGCAAATGAATAGCTAAACATAATGAGAAACTTTTGTTATTTATCTCAGTATGTTATAATTCCCAGAATTAGGCTCTGTTGAAAACAGAGACATCAGCATGTCCACTCAGCCTGGCTTATTTCACGTAACTCATTTCATTCACAGACATAACAAGCATGTTATTTATTTAGTTTATTTAGTTGTAAATAAATACCAAAGTTAGGATGCATTCATTTTATTCTTTTAATTTAATCAAATACTTCAGGAAGCCAAAGGCATTTCATGAACATTGCTGTTAAGAGCTATGTACCCTCTTAAAATTAAAATAGTCTTATCTAGTATATGATTTGTAGTGTATCATTATACTTGATATCTCAAATACTTCATTGAAGTTTACATTGGTGTATTTATAACATTCCTGTAACATTCTATTTTGCCATATAATGCATGTATGCTTCCAAAGCATCTTAATAAATAATAAAGCTTATAACTTCAAATAATGAATATGAGAAACAAGCTAGGCTGCTGTCTCTGAAGTACCTGGACTGAGTTCTAGCTCCCACCCAACCCTTGCACTGTCAGCATCCGCTTCATTTCTGGGGCCTGCACATGCTTCTTTTACAGAGCTCTTTCAAAATGCAAGCTGAATAACATAGCTTTCAGTGTGTTCTTCAAAGCTTTAGATATTCTTTACCTTCCCACTGCATCTTAAGAGAGTCAAATTAGCATGTGGATTTCCAGGAAGGATTTTTCAAGTCAAGCCTTCAGTGGGGTTGCAGACTTGTGAATAAATTATCATTTCCTTAGTTGCAAATGCAACAGCTATACTCTGAATTTGAAAGGTAGATTTAAGGTATTAGTACACTTCACTGTTCTTCACTAGTCCCTCCCAGCTACATCAATCCAAAAGGAGGACTTTTTCAGTGCTAAAATAACTAGACAAATACTTCCCTAATAAGTGTGTTGCTTTTTGTAGCACTATCTCCAGGCTTTTTGATCATCTTGAGCACCCTCTGGTCACCTTAACTGTACCTGTGGGTCAATGATTTTATGAGAAAATGCTCAGTCAAAATGATTTTTTGTATTTCTAACCATGCAATTGTCCCATTTTCCCCTTTGGTTCGGCTCTTTCCCTTCTGGTTCATGTTTCCTTTGAGGTTTTATCTGTATGGGTTCTGCTGGTGCATACAGTTGTTGACAGAGCTCCTTCATCCTCACAAAGAGTGTGAAGAGGTTCATCACAGTGGAGAATGAAATACCAAACTTTAGGCTTCTGAAAGGCAGCCAAGTATTGTCATGGTTACACAGCAACAAGAAAGAAGGCCAAGGAACATATATGGAAAGGTCTGAGTGATGCCTTGGAAATTTTAATATATTGTGCCTTGACAGTAGTGTGTCTTGAAAAGCTTGTGTACCTTCAAATATGTTAAGAAGAAGTTAGAGCCGTTGGTCAAGGGATTCAGCTAATAAATATTCTTTCTTGAGATTTTCTTATGATCTGGAAGATGCTTTCTAAAGACTGCTTTTTAGTCATTTGACTTCAGGAAAGCTAATAAAAAGAAATCTAGATGTGTAAATCAGAAGGTCAGTTTAATCCAAATTATGTAACCCAAGCTCAAAACTACCATGTACTAATATAATAATTCCATGGCAGCTTAATTATGAAAGAGCCTAAACACAGCACCATTTCTTTGTCTGGTCCTTTTGTGTCTGAAATCTTGCTGCTGCAGCTATCTAGTCTCATGCTCCAATGAGGGCCTCAGTAGCAGAGTCCCTGTTCTCCTAAACCGTCACTATGTCTAGTGGTATATACGTTCACATTAGTCTACTGAAGGAAAAGAAATAATTACTAGACTAGGTGCCCAGGTTTTTGATTAATTAATGGATGACTACAGCACTGATCCAGAGCCTCTTCCTGTCTCTGATTTTCCAGGGATCAGATCAGCATGTGCGTATCATGAAAGAATAATTAAACCAGTAGGCTATAGTACAAGCTGGAACTACAGATATTTTCTATCCACCAGTTCTCTACTTCAAGAGACATAAAGTAATAAAGAGGTGGGCTATTGTAAAATACTAAAATAATGTGTTTATGTGTGCTTTCTCATAAGTTGCTAATGCTATAGAACAATAAAAATACAAAGATTTTAAAAATAAACATTTAAGGTGTTAAGAGTAAACAGTACAAGTAATTTACTAGTGAATTTTTACTATGAAAAAGTAATAAAAATCATACAACATCAGAATAAGAATAATTATGATACATAGGTTAAAAAAAGTAAAAAGGTAAAATAATGCAAAAGAAATAAGTTTCAAGATAGACATTAATATATCAAAAGCGTGTTTATAACAGGAAGGCTCACTAGAGAAAGCTAACATACATTAGGAAAATTAACATTATTGCAATACAAAATGGAGTATGTAAATGTGATTGCTTGTGAATCACAATCATTTTAAGAGAATCATACAGATGTAAGTAGAGAAGTCCTAAGCTAGGCTTTGAAAGAGAAGATATTCCTTTTTAAATTGTATTGAGTGTTGAAGCTGTATAGAAATATTATTACTTTCTAATATTGCATTCTCAGCCCACTTGACACTTTTGCTATTACATTCTGTAGTCTTCTAAAACAGAAACATAGAAAATTAAGAGACAGGGGGCATCATTTACCATAAGATTTATGATCCTTTTGTAATTGCAGAAGTGGCATGTAAAAGGAAATAATGGACATCTAATATATCTACACACTATATATATATATATTATAAAATAATAAAATTGAATGGAATGGTGAATGAGGGATTGTGAATATGTCCAGGTAATTTGGTCAGAGAAAGAATGTTTTTGTAAAATATGCCCCATTTCACATAAAAAAGGGGGAGATTCTTTATGAGGTATTCCACAGTTCCAAGCTACAAAGGCTTAAAAATACAAGTCTGAAAATAACCTTTCAGTTATGCTATCATATGAGTCTGTATGTAAGAGTGAAAGGGGTTGTACAAGTTTACAGTTACTTTGAAATAAAAGCATTTCATGGTAGTAATGTTGCAACTACGTGGTTGTTCTATTGGCTATAATAAATGTGTAGCAAATTGCATTATTATGCCATTACTTTTTCCATAAAGTATTTTTTTTTCACAAATGTTACTTAGAAACTAGACTACAGGGAAAACTAACTCAGTACAAATGGGGCCCATTCCAACTCCCCCTGAACTCACTGTAAAAAGTCCCATCATCTTCAATGAGCCTCGTAGAAAGCAAATGAACTATGCTTTTATTTACAATTGGGACTCATATAATTCAGAGACACAAAATAAAACCTGTAAGTGTCAATAAAGGAGTTCAATGACAGTGGCTACAAACTAGACTAGGAAAAAGCAACAACAACAACAGAGAAAGCTCCATATTGGGCAGATAAGCAGGCCAGCTACATCAGAAGAGAAAAAACCCACATCAGTTTTAAGCTCTTTGGGCAAAGTCATGCTACCCCTCCATCTACAACTGCTACCAAGTAATGTTTTGTTCCTGCATACCTTTTCATTTATGGGGATATAAATAATCTCATATTGCTCCAGAGATAATAATTGTAGTTTAATATAACGATTACATACACATGTGTTTATATATTCATGTGATGTTGATGGTACAAAAAAACACTTACACCAGGCACTGGAGTGAAAGACCAAAAGCAGATGTAAATTGTCATATAGCTGGGGAAATTCTAGTAGATTGCAGTATTGATAAACATGTGGTTTTGCTAGCATCAAATGTTTTCAGAGAAAAAACCTCTTATTTAACTGAAAGACAGTAGAGCAAGATCCCGCTGGAACCTGAGTTTGCATCCTGCCAACAGCTAGCATTTCTTCTGGTTTCATATCTCTAAAACTATGTTCTCAAGACCCAAAGGTATCCTGCATGCCCTGAGCCTTGCAGGACTGTCCAGGAAAATTGTAGACTACATCTGCAGCTAAAAGTCATCAGTTTGCAGGATGCTGGATCAATTACAAATGGGGAAGAAGCATGTAAAGGAGGGAGGGATCCATCCTGCACCTTTGGAGAATGTTGCCTCCTTAATCCCCAGGCACAATCCCCCCCCCCCCCCCCCCCTTCTTTTTTTCTGGGGGAATTGTTTAGTTCAATTCTGAATGTTTATATTTCCCATAAAACACAGATCCTCAGCTTCTGCCAGCTCATTTTAAGTACTCTATTTTTTGTAATGAGTATGAATCTGCTTCAACTAAAGAGTGGAAAAATAAGAACAGACAAGAGAAATCTTACCACCTACACCTTTCCGTAGATAGGAAGAAAGTTGGCAGGAAATATAAGAAACCAAACCAATCATTATGAAAACAACTGAAACAGACAATACTGGAGAGTAATGTAATTTTAAAAATGACACTGGTATAGGGCATATAGAGGTAGTCTCATGAGGAAGTTGAACATGGAGAGCAGTTGAAAGAATGACAGCAAAAGATTTGGTATGTTTTAATGCAGATTTCCCTTTCCTCTACCTGCATGCAGCAAATAGCCACCAAATATGCAGCTCTTTCCTCTGACTGGAAAGATCATGAAATAAATTGTCAGGATGCTTTTTATTTATTTGAAAAGGAAGCTTTTGGAAATGAATGGATGGTTTATTTGAGCCTTTTCAGGATACTGGTTGATGGGCTAGGAGACTGCCCTTCTAATCTATTTTCTGCCTTGTCAGAGAAAGCCAGTATAAAAGCACTTGAAATTAGGAGTTCTACGCTTTGATTCTGTAAACTTATTACTATTTAGAAAGGAAAAAAAAAAGAAAAAAGAAAAAAAAAAACAGAAGGGATAACAATTTTGCAGTACTTATTTTTTGTAAACATTTATTTTAGAAAGTACAGGTACTTTTAGACAGAATAAAAACAGTCATTTTTCAGAGAAACCCAAGTGAAACAACTGAAACCCAAGTCTTCCCCTCTCCAGCCTGCATTCCACAGACTTTATGCTGGAGCCAGGTGATTTCTTGGGTGTTAATTCAGCATCTGTGAAGTCCGTTAGCATAAGGCAGAATAGTGTCAACTAACATGTTGAAGGGCCTCAACAGAGGACTACCACCAAGACAGTCTATAGCTTTCTGGATGGTATGGGCTTGGGCCCTGAGACTCAACAGAGAAAAATGCCTGCTGTCAGAGCGACTGGTGTAATCATGAAGGGATCAAAGCAATAGGCTATCATCCGACCCTGTATTTTAAGAGAAAATGCAGAAGCTGTTGGATGTTTTTGTTGTTGTTTTGCTTCTTTGTTTGCCAGACATGAAGTATGTCTAGCCCTGAATATTGACACGAAATTTCAGATCTAAGTGAATGCTTCTAGGGATGGCGTTGTTCCTTTGCTTCTATGTACAGTTTGATCTGTACTTTAGCACGTTTTGGAGTCCAAACATGATAGTGCTGATGACAGCTGCTACTGATGGTACTGTAATAACCCTTCTTCTGAATGCCATTGTAAAAATAATACTTACATTTAATTTAACATTTTTTTATCTAAATACCTCAGAATGTTTTGCTTAAGGAAGTATTATGAACTCCATTTCACAGATGAGGAAACAACGAGGCAGAAATAAGAGAAGGCAAACAGTCTATAGATTTGTCCGTTAGGCCACATTAAATAAAATGACCTGTGAAAATAAGATATTTTTGGCTATTTCTACCTCCTGGAGAGGAGGGAAGTCAGTTGAACAGAAAATCTAGAAATGCTTCTAACTGATGAATTATAATATATGTAATTATTAAATAATAATGCATAATAAATATCATAATGTATGTATTAAAGATAAATATTTTTGAGAGATGTGATATGTGTAGATATTTGCTAATGCACCGTTTGTGTGAATAATTAACTTGAATTTAGTTAATGTGCAATATCAAGCCTAGTCTAAATGATGTGCTAATTATATCTAAAAAAAATTAACGTTTCATTGTTTGGATTGTTTTGGGAGCAAAATTTAATAAAAGCATTTTAATTATTTTACTGTTTATTGAGGAGAACACATTAATTACGTGATGCATTGCAAATTATCAAGGTGTCTGTTGCTTTTTTTTTTTTTTTTTTTTTAACTGTGAATATGTGGTGTGAATGAATACTGAATGATGGTAATGTTACTAGGACCAAGGGAGAGCAGAGATTTTGGAATTGGATGTTTCACAGATTCAAATTGACTTTGCCAGCATGAGTCTAACAGCCACACCTGCCAAACCAAGCAAAATCAAACCATTATCATTGAGGGAGACCTTGGAGCAAATAGCAAAATAACACCACATTCATTCCACCTCTTAAAACATTATCACAGCAGTTGCTGTAACTACAGTGTGGTTTTGTGGTTGTACTTGTGCTGCACTTTGGTGCTCAATGGGGGGTTCAAACAACTTCTGGCTGCTACAGTGTTATACACCATCTACTATTGCCTCTCTGACACCTGGGCAATATTATGCTGAGTTTAATGAAGGGGACCTTATGAATAAACGTTCACTGTCTTAACAGGCAACAGTTATGCAGACAAGTGAGAAAAAGCCTGAATGTGTTGGGTGTTCTGGTTCATTGTTACTTGGTCTCTTTCCAAAAAGTTTTGGTCTCAGTCACCAGCAGTGATTTTTTAATACAAGTTGTAATTTTCCATTTCCAACTTTCTTCAATAATCACACAGTGTCCAAAACATTATCAAGCCATTAGTAAAAAAAAAAAAAAAAAAAAAAAGCAACTTATCTCCCTGTTCTGTAGTCTTAATTACGGTAACAGTGAAGGCAGTGTTGCAAGAGTCATCTGAGATGGCCTATTCAAAGGATCCGAATATTTTAATTCATTATAAATATTCTGGGCTGAAATTTTCTTTCAAAAGCATTAAATGTCTTTTGTAGGCTTAGGGAATTTTCCCCTTTTTAAACATTCAGTACAAACACTCCTTTTGAAATACGTTGAAACAGGGAAATATATACCTACATGTAGCCTTTACCAATCACCATCTTGAATATCTGTCTAACTTCCACTCGTTGAAAATCTGATACAAGTGCAAACATCCTGTATGAGCAGAGACAAGAGTATTCAAACTGGGTGAAAACAAACAAACAATCAAGCAGGCAAGCAAACAAAGAAACTAACAACAACAACAAAAACTGAAAAGAAGTTATTGCACAAACAGTAACCAACAGAAATATTTAGTATATTTTTTGCTAGTTTGCCCCACCTTAAGATAGTATTTCATCTGTGTAAATCAGTTCTCTTCTGTCAGAAAACATTAATTTCTGAGGTTGTAGGAAACGATGTTAGAGGATTATGTAGAAAGAATAGGGAACCAATCCTACAGAAGGATATTCTGCTTGTTGCAGCTCACCAATGTAACTGCTGCTGATGCCTACCAGGATTGCTGTCTGTGAAGAAAATCCCTTTTTTTTTTTTCCATTCCAGTGCATTGCACGCATCCAATAGGCTTCAAGATGTACAGTCTTTTCTGCTGTTCTTTGAACAATACCTCCACAGAGCAGCATGCCCTGCAAAATGCTATTAGTGTGCAAATCTGAGGTCTTAGGAACATGAGAAGCCTGATTCTGCTGCTGTGAAATTGGTAGGCACATTGACAAGATCAAGATTTTAGGTATGTAATCAAGAGATTAGGTAGAACCAACAGTTCTATTTCCATCTCATTTCATCTGAGCTACAGTTTCTCATCAGTGTTCACTTGTTTTGTCTCCGACAACCTCATTGTGCCATTCTTTTTATCACTGAATCTAGTAGAATTAATACTAGACTAGTAGTACTAGTTCATCTCCCAGGGGGTTGGTCTCATTAAATGACAGACAAAGCTCTTGCCACATATAAAGTTTCCCATATATACTAATATCAGAAAGTTTTCACAATACTTTGACTAATTTTACAAGTAGTTCAGTTGCCTTCATAGCATGTTGTGCGGAATTCATTTACAGTGCAGCTGCAACCTTTTTAAGTGACTGAGAAACAAGTGTGAATGCTGAGAATACATTGTGATACTTTGACTTCATCCATGAGAAAGTGCGACTGCCACAGATGGTGTTGCAACTTCAAATCCTAATGGTGCAGAACCGCACTGTAATGTTAATTTAAAACAAGAATGTAGAAATCAAACCAGGTTTCTGCTCAGCAACATTGAAAATCTTGACTATCCTGAATCAAAGGGCTTTACTAAATTATCATGTAAATCTTGGTTTTATGGGCAAACTTTTTTTAATAAAAGGATTAGGTGATTCCTTTTAATTAGTTTCACTTCCTTTTTTGAAGTGCAACAACTAGGGAAAAAATAAAAGAACTGAGGACAACACGTATGTAAATATGTATTTTAACATGATCGTAACAGCAAGTTCATACCTGTTCACCAAGGGGTTATTTAGATACTGTAGACATTTCTGTAAGATGTCTGTGTCCCTCCCCATCTCTTTTGTAAATTTTTTGTGTGTGTTTTACTATTTTGGTAGCATTTGATATTCAAAAACCCATTCGGACTATATTTTAAACATTAAGGACATATAAGGAACAAATTACACAATCTGCTGTTCCACATCAAGCAAGAACTGCTTGATTTTGGTTCTTGTTGTTACTGTCATCTTATAGAGACTTAAAAAAAATGAACGTACGTGGTTTTTCCACGAGGCAAGAACATCAACACAGAAAGAGACTTTGAACATCACCAGCTTAATATACTGCACAGTAATATGCAAAATAACACAATGATGGACTCTCATATTCATCTTTGAGCAACATGTCTCCACATTGCACTGAAATGTTTGACTTCAGCTTGCTCTTTGAAAAACAAACAGTTCATTAATAGTAGCTACAGGAAGAGCATCAACAGTGAGACAACACACTGGAGAAAAACTTAACTTAAGGTTCTGCCAGAGCTGTGTTACAGATTGAAAGGTTTCAGTCACATCTTGAATAAGATGCATTTAGCTCAGGTTGACGCTCACAGGTTCTCTGAATTTATCTTCCTCATTTAAAGTTTTGTGATAAACCTCTACTTGTTTGCCTCTAAGACCCTGTTTAAATTGCATCGCCTCATTTAGGGACCTGGTTGAGGAAATGGTTAACCGCATACCTGTGATCTATATAATTTTCAGTTAAAGAATACTGCAGTAGACAACAGAAAACAGCTGTGGGAAAGTCCACTTTTGCCAGTTGGAATTGTTCCTCATACAGAATTTTAATTTTGCCTCTCAGATGATAATAGACTACTAGCCATATCTAAAATAATAACTGCAAAATGATCAATTCCAAACCTTTCTATTTATTTGTTTGTTGGTTGGTTGGTTGGTTTGTTTGTTTGTTTATTTTTATCCTCTTTGCAGAAAGTTATCACTAGGCTTGGGCAGGATTGTGTTATATCAGTATTTGTAAAGCAACCTTGCTTACTGGTATAAAATGCTATTCACAGAAACAGGCTGGATTGTTCACCATGTAGAGATGATCATTTATTTTCTAAAACAAACAAACAAACAAACAAATCTTTTAAAATGGAATTTGCATAAAAAGAACAAAACTTTTTTTTTTTTTTAAATTATATCAACAGGGCATTTGCCCCTTGAATTTCAATTTTGATAGGTGCAGCTAGGAAAAAATGTAAAAGAGATGCTATAACATATTTTTGTGTGTGTTTTTGTGTGAAAGAGCAAAAAGTAGTTAAATACGTTCATCATACAGCAAGGTTTTGCTGCTGTGACTCTAGCTAATCAATGTCCATTCATACTGGATTATTGAACTCAGTCTAAATTATTGCAAAAGCATTTTAAGTTAATGAGATAATGGAAATCTAAAAAATAAGTAAAATAAATTTGAAGTGTTTGCAAAATTTTACATGCTTATTCAGTTTTCTTATTAAATGTATTATTTATTTATTTATTTATTTATATATCTTTAAGAGGAAGAAAGAAAACAAAGATGTGTGATTCCTCTGATAACATTCCAAAACCATGGTATGTATGCAAGCTGAATGTAAGGTGCAAGTCAGAGCAAGTTATAAAAAATGTTATGATTTAAGAAAAAGATATTATACTAGGTGCTTTTCAGCATCTTTTCAGGCCTCAGTATTCTGTGAATTCTGCCTTATACAGTAATATTATGTTTGGATAAGAAGAACACATGAGATAATTGAGAAAAGTCTCTTTTCAGGGTCAAGAATTTTTCTAAGCAGAGTCTTTTCATGCTTTCAGGCAGCAATGCTGAAAATCTGGGTTGTGGATTTAGGGTTGGGAGGGAGCGAACGGGTGGGGCAGAAGGGGAGGGAAAGCTTAATACCTAGTTGGAGTGTTGGTAGCTTTCCTTTTCTTCACCACTACATAGACGTGCACAAAAGAAGCATGTTACAGAGTGACCTTTTGACTCTAGTTAAGCAGCAGGCAGTAGCATAAAATGGAACCTTTACATTTTCTTTTTTTGTTAGACATGTCAAAAGTTTAAAAAGCTGTTATTTTAAGAGTCCTTTTTTTTCCACCCTCAAAAGATTCCAGTCGTGGGAGGAAAAAAAAATGTTTCTTACCACCAGAAACACTATACTTATTATTCCTCCTTATTAAACTTGAAAAATGTTGCACATAAAAAGTGAGCACCAACTTCTACTGTCTGTATTTTAGGTATGTATCCAGCAGTGTTTCAGCAGGGTCACTTTTCAGTCATATGGACATCTCTCTGGAGGTGCCAAGGCAACTGAATTCAATATATTTGTATGTTTTAGAAGATAGCACATAACACTTTAGAGGCACCTGAGGAGCTGCTTCCTTTTGACTTACAGCTTTTCCAAGAAATGTAGAAAACTAGTGTAGTATAACCCTATAAGGGAAACATTCAGGTGATCTGATAATATTTTTAATCCACACTGTAGTAAGAAGGTTTAGACAAGTAAGGAAAGATTTGTTTTAACTTTAGTGTCTGAAAATACAGAGAATTTACTCTGTCTAGCATTTTGTAGTGCCCTGCCTGACACATCTTCTAAAACCTTCATGCGTTTCTTCCTTTCTTTTACAGCAAAAAGCTCACTGCAACCACTGTGCTGCTAATTTCAAAGAACAGTCCCTTTGGAGATCTGCTAACCAGTACTATTACACCTGTTAGTTACTAATCAATAATAATTAATTTAAATCACTAATCAAGGCCACATTTTACTCTTTATCTCCATTCTATTTTTCTGTAAGCTAGCCATGAGGTTATTCCTGAGTGAGATACTTTTAAATGCATAAAATACGTACTACTGCACCAAAAGAGAAAAGGGTAACTCCTCTAATGCAGGGGATACTACAAGCAGCAGCACAACAATAAAGAAGCATACAGAAATAAAGGGAGACACTTCTGTTGGCTTGGAAGCTAATAAGCAGTAAAGCATGAAGGTGGAACAGTGAAGAGGTACGGTAGAGCTTTTCATTTCATTATATTCTCCTGGGGCAGATCTTCTATCCATATTCAAGCTTGGACTCTGCAAGATAATCAGATCCAGGTTCAGCACTTGAACAATCCTGCTGGTATCTTTGGAAATACATTTGCGCTTCATTTCATCTCAGTAAAAGAAAATTTCAAAACTTTATGCTTCCTTTTTCAGTCTGGCCCCAAAACATTTGGAAATAGAAAACTTTTATTCTGTGATTTGGGCTGGCATTTCTTTCATGAAGCCTAATGCTCCAGAGTGCTTTGATAATATTTCTATGGTAGAAATACTTCATGATATATATAGGGAACTTGGGCTGCTCCATTAATCAATGCAGAGAACACTATACAGAAACAGATTTTCAAACAGCTTGTGAGGCATATCATCAAAAATGTTGTAAACTTCATTAATCAAAAATGGAAATATTTTTTGTGTATCTGGTGGTGAAGGATCTTTAAATTAGTCTGGGAAAGGAATGCCTATCCACATTTTGAAAAGACTGAGCATTATTTTGGCAGTAATTTTATGTTGTTGATGAAGCCCTTGGAGCTGGAATAACAAGAGGAAAAGGATTTTGCATATCTTTAGTCTTTGCTTTTGAGTCATTTATGCAAATATTCATGTAGAATAAAACCAGCTGATGGCTCCATCTAGTCATCCAATTGGCATTAAAAAGAAAACAAGCTTTACCTGTAAATGGAAGAAATCCTCCTGTAATTTTATTTTATTTTTTTTGTTTGTTTTATTTGAGTAGCAAGTCTTATGTTTACAGTCTAGAAAACATTTGTATACTCATTTCCTTAAGCAAAAATAGGACAGGTTTAACTACTGTGTAATTATACTAACTTCAAAGGAAAAAGGTTGAGTGAACATTTGGCAAAACTACATCACATTGTTCTCTGACATTTATCTTATTTCAGTCTTTGAGCATGGGTTTATTTGCTGTTATGAACTTCAGCTGGAACAGAGGGAAAGCAAACATGACAACAATCTCTGATAAATCAAAGTAGTCCTTTCAGAAATTCCATAACCTGATATGCTTATGATTTTAATGTCTAGGTTACTGCAGCCTGATCATATGAACTTGGGAAAAATAGTATAGGCCTGATTTCAAGAAGTAAGTAGAACTAGGTCTTATCTACAGTAGTACAGAGAACAGCACTATTTTGGCAGCTTCTGAATCATTCTGAATAGGAGGGCTGTTTCTGTAGTCTCATGGGTACAGTAGAGCTAAATTCTCAGCTGACATATATTGATGCAGTTGCACAGAAGCTAGTATAATTCTCAAAATTTATAGCAACTGAAGCTTTGGCCCATTGCTCCAAAAATATGCAAGAACAAATTTATACCATTATAAGATAGGGACTGCCTGCCTTTGTAACATCCCTAAAGTATCACTTCCTGCACAGTTATTTATTAATTTGTTAGGCCCATTGACTACTGTAGTACTATGTATACGTTCAGCTTTCCTCAAAGTCTGTATTATAGCAGATTCTGTTGAAAAATATGCTTTCTCATACATTAAGGGCTAAAGACTTGAATGTCAATAGTAACAGCTTTTTTTTTTTTTGATTGAATGCACTGTGGTTTAAATGTTTATTTGTTTTTCACAAACCTAAATGCAAATATGTTACTAACAAGCCTTTATTCATATCTTTATCATGTGGTATGATGAATTCATTTGTAATATGGTATTTCCTCGTTTACTGCCCACCATCTTTTGAAGATACAAACAACTTACAGCTAATTTAAATACCAAAAAAAAAAAAAAGTATTAAATTCCAATAAAACTGCTTTTGGTTATATGGATATCACAGAAAGATCTTTTCCTTTTTTTCTTCTATTTCTTTTCTTTGTTGTCACAAATGAAACTTAAATAGAATGGAACAAAGCATTTCACAAGCATGACCACTTTTATCTGGGAGTGCTGATCAAGAATTAGTGGGGTTTACTGTAAGTATGAAAGGCTTTTGAAAACAAGTGAGTAAGGGGAAAGTGACCATGTGCCCTTTAAAATCAAAATATGGCACAGTCTCTAATAAATTAATACACAATTATACTATAAAGAAATAAATTTAACGTGTGACAAACTGATTCCTTGCAGGACACTTCTAAATGTATGCAAATATGCCTGTCATTTAAGCTTGTGTAAAACCTGACTCCCAGTAACAGAAGAACTAAATGTAAGGAGATATTATGCCAAAAGTTGGTTCTTAAAGATAAGTTTGTAAATACAGAATGAGGCAAAAAAAAAATTATTGACATTTTACAACTGACATTGACAATTTTACGACTGCTGCAATCACCATTGTTATAAGTGGAGTAGTTTGATTAATTTAGCACGTGGCTTTCTGTATCTTCTTTATATATCTTCCCATGGTCAATGTTTTCACTGTCTTTGACCCATAATTCACCTTTGACTTGCAAAGACATTTGTAATCTACAGTTATCCTCTTGTATTCTGTATTGTCTTTCTTTTTACCCTCCAAATTCACAAGTACTGTTCTCAATTTTAATTTATATCTTCTGTGCTTTTGTTTCTTGGGCTCATGTCCTTTTTTAATGTCCTGATCATTTTTCCTTTTCTGAGTTGTTGATCTGTGCCTTATCTTTTCCAAGGTCTTTCTCATCTATATCTTTTGCTTTGTTTATCCATTGTTTCTTCACATCTTTTTAGTCATTTACCTGCTACTCCTTTCTTTAAAGATCTCTTTTGTGCATCTGTATTCTGTCATACACAGATGTTCTTTCTTGATTCAAGGAGAAGGAAGTAGTGTAGAATTACATCATAATGGACAGCAGTTACCTTAAGGTGTTGCTGGGATTGTAGGCTCATCATTTGCTTCATGACATAGTTGACAGAGCATATCTGACTTGAAACTGTGAAGAAAAATCAATGTGTTGTGTGAAAAATCATTGAAAGGCTTCATATATCTAAAATATATATGTCTAGTGCTTATAAGACCATAGCTCAACCAAGGTTGCTTTATGTAAGTGTACATCTAGGTCTGGAGGTATTAATATTGATGCCTTTGATTTTTATTTGAATTCTTGATGACAAATGGCATATCTGACTTTTTTTTTTAATCTTAAAAAAAATACATTTTTTTAATATATTTCAGCTGAAGCCAAATTTGAGTTAATTTTGGGAAAAGTCTGGCTATCTTTTAATAAAACTGATTCTCATTTTGACATCTTATTTGAGAAAACACAAGAAAAGATAGCACTCAACAGTAATATTTCTCCACAAAATGTACCAAACAGTAAAGTGTAGTATAAGTTCCATTATAACAAACATATTGAAAAATGATTCAGTCAAATACTGCCTTTTCCCTGAAGTCAAACACTTAGGAAGAGTTTTGATATATTCTGCTTCCAAAATAGTACCGTAATTATTTTAATGTAATACTCTTCTTACTTGTCTTCACATTATCTAGTTGTCATTTCCACTGTAATTCAGGACTACAGTGAACTCTAGCTGAAATCAGTGATATGTTTGCTTGAACTTTTAGAAATCTAGAATTTCTTACCTTTCTAAGAAAGGTGGTGATGTGACAATACTGAGATGTAAAGGAGGAAAAAAAAAAAAAGAGGATGACTTGTACTGTTTTCCCTAGGCATAAATCCTAACACACAATTGAATTTTCAAATAAAAGTTTTGATACCTGACAAGTTATTTGGATTCCAATGAATCAGCTAATGTGTTTCACCTTGCACTGAAATAAAAAGTTACATCAATTAAGACTCTTGAAATATACATCTTTAAATAATTTGTGAATGTGTTATATCTACCACCATAGTTATTGAGAGCTTTCCTGCAGCAAAATGCCAGCTGCATGCTTCAGGTTTCAGCCAGCTGTCATTCATTAAATATTTTAATACTGAAGGAAATTAACTTTTAAATCAATAGCAAAAGAAGAAGAAGAAGGAAAAAAAAAAAAAAAAACACCACCAACTTTCTTTAGCCAGAGCAGGAGATATCAGTGTATAATTTGTCATTTTCTTATTCAACTCTTTCCATTTGGTTTTGATTTAGCACTAGATCTCAGAAACCAGAGCCGGCATCCTCACACAAAAGCTGTTTCAAATTATGTGTAGCTAGTTTTTAAACACATTAGCAAGAAGAACAAGCTGTCCTTATGCTAACTGGTCCTGCTTTGTTCTTGATTGTGGAAAATCTCACTTTAACTAACCTCTAATTTGTTACAGATAGCTACTGCACCAGCAGCTGCCTTGGCATAGGATTAAACATACTTGAAAATTTTATTTTCCACACAAATTATTAACAATGCCAAAAGCCACAAAATCCCTTTTGGAAAATTTTTTTTATATATATATTTTTTTCTGTTTTACTATTTTTATTACTGCAATTTTGCACACACACACCTTTTTTCTTCAAAAGTATTTCTCCCTACACAATCCTTTAAAAATACTACCAAGGAATTGCAAATCACAAAATTACTTGTTTTTCTGAAGCAGGTATTCAGATTTTTATTTTTTTTCTGTAGCCACTTGGTTGAAAAGTTTGCACATCATCTTACTTGAGGTGAGTATTTGCCTATCACAGTATAAAATTCTTGAAACTTAAAACAATTTCTTTGTAGCTGTAACTAAGATAAAGATAAGACATAGGCAATCCTACCAAGTTCACTTGCTTTCTCTCTCAGACATTTTAAATTGTTTTAAACAAAAATATATGTGAATAATGCAGAAACACATTACAAAAAGAAAGGGAAGGAATTATTTAAACTGCTGTCATCCAATTATTGCATTTAATGTCCTATTTCTGATGTCATTGACACTTTCAGCACCATTGTGCTGACCATTTCAGGAGGTCTAGGGAAGTGATTGTGCCCCTGTACTCGGCTCTGGTGAGGCCGCACCTTGAGTACTGTGTTCAGTTTTGGGCCCCTCGCTACAGGAAGGACATGGACGTGCTCGAGCGAGTCCAGAGAAGGGCGACCAAGCTGGTGAGGGGTCTGGAGAACAAGTCTTACGAGGAGCAGCTGAGGGAGCTGGGCTTGTTCAGCCTGGAGAAGAGGAGGCTCAGGGGCGACCTTATCGCACTCTACAGGTACCTTAAAGGAGGCTGTAAAGAGGTGGGGGTTGGTCTGTTCTCCTACGTGCCTGGTGACAGGACGAGGGGGAATGGGCGAAAGTTGCGACAGGGGAGTTTTAGGTTGGATGTTAGGAAGTACTTCTTTACCGAAAGGGTTATTAAGCATTGGAACGGGCTGCCCAGGGAGGTGGTGGAGTCACCATCCCTGGAGGTCTTTAAAAGACGTTTAGATGTAGAGCTTAGCGATATGGTTTAGTGGAGTACTTAGTGTTAGGTTGGAGGTTGGACTCGATGATCTTGAGGTCTCTTCCAACCTAGAAATCTGTGATACTGTGTGATTGTCCTTGACATGTTTTTGTGGGATATATAAATATATGATATGATTGGCATAAGCGAAACCTAGTGGGATGAGTTCTGTGACTTGTGTGTTGCAATAGATGGTTACAGGCTCTTCAGGAAGGACAGGCAGGGCAGGCGAAGTGGGGGGGTGGCAATGTATGTGAAGCAGGGGCTGGACTGTGTGTAACTTCAAGTTGGCGATGACAAAGTTGAGGGCCTCTGGGTAAGGATTAAGGGACAAACAAAAAAAGGGGATGTCGTTGTGGGAGTCTATTACAGACCACCTGGCCAGGACGACAATGCCGATGAATTATTCTTTGCAGACATAAGAGATGCCACGAGATCAACTCCCCTTGTCCTTATGAAGGACTTCAACTTGCCAGATATCAACTGGGATTACCACGCAGTCAACATAAGCAGGTCCAGAAGGTTCTTAAAGCACCTCAGTGATAACTTCCTGGTGCAGGTGCTAAGGGAGCCAACTAGGACAGGTGTCCTCCTAGATCTGTTGCTGGAGAACAGAGAGGGTCTTGTGGGGTTGTGGCAATTGGCAGCCGTCTCAGTCATAGTGACCATGAAGCAGCTGAGTTCAAAATTTATGGTGACAGAAGGAAAACTGCCACCAAAACTTCAGCCCTGGATGTGGGGAAAGCAGGCTTCAGGCTGCTCAGGGAACTAGTTAGGAAGGTCCCCTGGGAAACTGCTTTTGAAGGCACTGACGTCCATCAGTGCAGGTCGGTCTATAAGCACTGCCTCCTAAAAGCACAGGATCAGGCAATTCCAAAATATCAGAAGTCAAGAAGGTGGGGCAGAAGGCCGGCTTGGCTGACCAGGGATCTTCTTCTGGAGCTTAGGCAGAGAAAGAAAGTGTATGGTTGCTGGAAGCAGTGTCAGGCAACATGGAAGTTCTACAGGGACACTTCTCACCTTTGTAGGGAGAAAATTTGTGCGGTCAAAGCCCAATTAGAGTTGAAGCTGGCCAGGTGCGTGGGAGACAATAAAAAGGGCTTTTTTTTTTAACATATGTGAATAGAAAAAAGGAGGACCAGAGAAAACATATGTCCACTACTTGATGGGGAAGGTCTCCTCACAGACAAGGACATAGGCAAAGCAGTGACATTTAATGCCTTCTTCACCTCTGTCTTCAACACTGATGATGGGCTTTGGGACCCTGGGTGCCCTGAGCTAGAGGACTGTGACGGTGGGAATGATAAACTCCCAGGCAACCCTGAACGTGTGCAGGATTTGCTGCTCCACCTGGATCCATACAAGTCCATGGGTCCAGATGGGACTCATCCCAAGGTGATCAGAGAGTTGGCTGACGTCATTGCAGGACCTCTCTTAATTATTTTTCAATGGTGTTGGGCATCTGGAGAGGTCCCAGTAGACTGGAAGCTGGCAAATGTTGTGCCAATTTTCTAGAAGGACAAGAAAGAAGACCCTGACAATTGCAGGCCTGTCAGTCTCAACGTCAGTACCTAGTAAAATTTTGGAGAAGATTACTCTGGGAGTTATTGAAGTGCACCTGGGGGACAATATAGTCGTAGGTCCCAGCCAACATGGGTTCATGAGGGGTAGGTCCTGTTTAACAGATTTGATTTCCTTTTATGATAAGATCACCCATCTAATCCATCAAGGGAAGCCAGCTGATGTGATCTTTTTGGACTTCAGCAAAGCTTTCGACACAGTTTCCTATAGGATCCTACTGGACAAAGTGTCCGGCATACAGCTAAAAATAAAAAATCATATGATGGGTGAACAATTGGCTGATGGGTAGGGCTCAAAGGGTTGTGGTAAATGGGGCCACATCAGGCTGTCAGCCAGTCACCAGTGGAGTCCCCCAGGGCTCCATTTTAGGGCCAGTTCTTTTCAGTGTTTTCATAAACAATTTGGATGTAGGACTGGAAGGTGTTTTGAGTAAACTTGCTGATGACACTAATCTAGGAGGAGTTGTTGACTCTGCTGAGGGTGGAAAGGCCTTGCAGAGAGATCTGGACAGATTGGAGAGCAGGGCAATCACCAGTCACATGAAGTTTAACAAGAGCAAGTGCCGGGTCCTACACCTGGGAAGGGGCAACCCTGGCTATATGTACAGACTGGGGGGGGTGAGACACTGGAGAGCAGCCCCACAGAGAGGGATCTGGGGGTTGCGGCTGATAGCAAGCTGAATATGAGCCAGCAGTATGCCCTGGCAGCCGGGAGGGTCAACTGTATCCTGGGGTGCATCAAGCACGGCATTGCTAGTCGGTCAAAGGAAGTGATTGTTCTGCTCTACTCTGTGATGGTTTGGCCTCACCTCGAGTACTGTGTTCAGTTCTGGGCACCGCAGTACAAAAAGGACATGATACTATTTATTCGAGAGTGTCCAGAGAAGGACTACAAAAATGGTGGAGAGCGTAAATGGGAAGACATATGAGGAGCAGCTGAGGTCACTTGGAGGGGAGACCTCATCACTGTCGACAGCTTCCTCACAAGGGAGAGTGGAGGGACAGGCACCAATCTATTCTCTTTAGTGACCAGTGATAGAACCCAAGGGAATGGTGTCAAGCTGCGACAGGAGAGGGTCAGGCTCGATATCAGGAAAAGGTTCTTCATTGAGAGGGTGGTTGTACACTGGAACAGGCTCACCAGGGATGTAGTCATGGGACCAAGCCTGTTGGAGTTCAAGAAGCGTTTGGACTGTGCACTTAGTCATATGATCGTATGGTCATATAGTCATATGGAGCACTTAGTCATATAGTAATAGGGTAGACCTTTGTGGTGCCAGGAGTTAGACTTGATGATCCTTGTGGGTCTCTTCCAACTCAGGATATTCTGTGATTCTGTGAAATGTCTGGCATTTTTGTGAATGGTGACCAGGGAGTGCCTAGGCCCTTATATTTTTTGATGGCTGAAAACTAAATACACACACAGACACGGTCTCTCTCTATCCCCCCTCCCCTCATCGCCCCATTTTTGTTCCATTTTTGGGGTGTGCAAGAGGACCCTACTTTTTGTGATAGCTGAAAACTCAGTCCTCTCCCTCTCTCTTCTTCCCCTCCCCCCCTTTTTTCCATCTTTAGGAAGTGTCAGAGGATTTTTTGGTGATAGTCTCTGTGTGTGTAAACCTTTTCATTATTCCATTTCATTGAACTCCGTCACCTGCTTATCAGCTATGCTGTTTTGCCCTTTGTAAAACAATGCTTTCTGCCAATATTTCTAGAAGAGAAGTTGTTTGACAAATGAGGTAAATTGGTGATGTGACTGTTGGCAGGGTTTATTGTTTCTTCCTTCAGTCTTTTTGTCAACTTCTGTTCATTGGTCTTGCAATGGCTTTTCGTCCTTCATATGGAGCTCCAGGAGGGCCTTGTGTGACTTGGAAATATTTAAGATAGCTAGTAGCCAAGTTTGGTTCACTCTGATAGAGTAATGTGCATCCTTTCTAATTGAAGTTTAATGCCAACATCTGTTGTATACTACACACATGAACATGTTTTTTCTCTGTGGTTTCATAGTCTACTATTTATTTTAAAGATGGGCAAGGGTATAGCAGGGATACAAGTAATCTTTCTTATCACCATAAGGTAAAATTCCCCCTACTCCTTCTGCATCATCTTTGGTGGGTTGTTTTTCCTTCATTTCCTGTTGCTTTCTTTTCCTGTTTGAACCAAAGGTGGTTCACCTTTTTTACTAGAATGGATTTGCACTGATACTACCTCTTTGGTTATGCTGATGTTTCAAACAATTCTAAATGAATGATATTTCAAATATTTTTCATATAATCCTATAATCCCATTGTAATTCTCTATAACTTTTAATTGTTGGTTATTACCAGTATTTACTACCTCACTCTCAGTTTGTTTCCTGAGCATTTGTCCTCGAACAGTCTGTCCTTTTAGGATAGTCTGTTTGTTTTTGTGGTGCTATAGATGGTCCAAGAATATAATACTAGTTAATATGCACAATATTGTTACAAAACTTTTATGAAGAGTATCATCTACTGTTTCAGGAGTAAATTATTGAAGTAAAATTTCCTACCTTTTTTGATTGCTTCTCTTCCAACTAGCTGAAAAGTTTATATAAAAGTTATATATATATATATATATCTCCTTCTTGAATAGCATCCCTCAAAAGACAAGATTAAAGTGTGGTTGGCCCAAACATCTTTGCCTCCTGTGATTATCAAGTGATTCATTGTTTTGAATCTGATTAATAATGAACTGCTTGCTGGATTCTCAGCCATGTGACCAGATTAACTATGAGTATTATGTAGGGTGTCTAAATAAAGAAGGTTCACTGTTCTGAATGAACCTTAGGAAAAAAAAAAAAAAAAGGAATTTAAACATACTGCCATATTGACTAGGAAATGCCTTCTCTGGTTCGGTTAATGATTTGGCTGTGATTTAGCTGTGCTTGAGGATAGCTGCCAGCAGCCACTGATTACCATGTACATAAAAGGTGACTAGAACCTGCTGTTAGCAGTCCCAGAGAAGATGGGGCAGTCAATCATTAGGAATGAAAAAAAGTCCAAATTGCCTTTTGACTGGATATGATTAAGAAAACCTGAAAAGATTGGCAGATTTGAAACTGAATATCCCCAAATTGTTTGAGGTATAAAAAAAAAAAAAAAGAGTTCTTAAACCTATATTTTCCTCTCTGAATGAATGCTAAAGATATTGGGTTGTGCTTGCTAGGTGGATTATCAGCTATGAGGATCTGGCGTGGCATCTAGTTACTTCAGAACAAACAAAACCCTTGTCTTTATTTGCATTTAACAGATATAGGCATGTTTGCCTTTCATTTACGACCACCTATTTGATACGCTTTGAAATTTGCGTGTTGGAGTTAATTAATACTTTATTATTATTATTATTTATTATTATTATCATCATCATTATCATCATACTTTTATTAATTCTATTTTATGTTTCTGAGTTTGGCCTGTATTAATGCTAATTTCAGAGCAATTAGAAAACCAGGAATCATTTGAGGTGGGAGGTATGATCCTTGTAGAAGGAACATGAGACCATTCCCACTGACCAGCATGCTAATGCAGATTATCCAGAGAGACATAAGTATATATACGATCAGTGTATTTCCAGGGTTCAGTGGTGGAACTGGTAATGCAGGGATCTGTGTGGAACAGATATCTTTAATCTCCTTCAGGATTTTTTTCCATATGTTAATTTAGGAAAGTTTGTTTTTTGACTTTCAGTTTGTTAGCAAAATTTGCTTTTGCAAATTTCTTAAATTTTTTAGCTCATAGTTGCAATGTGTACACTGATCCTGTTCTGTAGGATGACAAACTCAATTAGATCTTCAGTTTACTTTCCCTCTTCTTTCTCAGTTTCAGATATTTAAACACTATATACTGTTGGATATTCTTATTTGCTGGAATTCTGTTAGATGCATCTTCTTCACCTTAATAATTTTAAGTACATCATATATTTCACTGGAGTCTTGATAAGTGGCATCTAGTGTTTTAATTCTACTTTTCCTTCTTCCTTCAAAATTTCTTTTTAGGTAATTTCAAGCCAGAAAAGGCTATTCAAAACAGATTAATAATTTGGGGCTGTACTTGCTTGGATCACATTTTTCTCCCTTTTGTACGTGTGAGAAAATTTAAGGGTTAAGAGGGGAAGACATATGAGGAGTGGCTGAAGTCACTTGGATTGTTCAGCCTGGAGAAGACTGAGGGGAGACCTAATGGTTGCTTACAGTTTCCTCACAAGGGGGAGCAGAGGGGCAGACGCTGATCTATTCTCTCTGGTGGTCACCAGAGAGCAATAGGACCCGAGGGAACAGCTTGAAGCTGTGACAGGGGAGGATCAGACTGGATGTCAGGAACTGGTTCTTCACCAGGAGGGTGTCTGGGCACTGGAACAGGTTCCCCAGGGAAATGGTCACAGCACCAAGTCTGCTGGAGCTCAAGAAGTTCGATACTCTCAGTCACATGGTCTGGTTTCTTTGGGTGGTCCTTTGGGGACCCAGGAGCTGGACTTGATCCTTGTGGGTCCCTTCCCACTCAGGTATTCTATGATTCTATGATACTTTTTTCCTATCACATAATAGTGCCTGGACTTAGTAGATTTATGTAAAACATGCAGTACTGACTGTTGCATCCTTCTGTTTTTCCAGTGTTCTGGCATGGAGAAGAGCAATGCATCCAGCTAGAATCTATTGTAGTCTCAACATTTTTCTTCTAGTTTCATTTGAGTAATTTCTTTCTACATACTTTGTCCTATTCTTTGTTTCCTTCAGTGTTGCAGTTCTTATAGAAAACTGAGTTGAAATATTCATTTAGTTTTGGGCTGTACAAAGAGTAAGAGAAACTAAAGTAAAGACATTTCTGTATATCTAATATGATATACTTCTCAGAGTAATTCTATTTGACCTAAGTTTCTCATTTCATCTCTATGCTCCTCAAACTCCAAAGGAAAAAAAAAAAAAAAACCACTTGTTTGCTTAATTAGTTCCTTTTTATTTTCCTAAAAGATCTTCACTTATTCATAAATCCTTCCTCACATCCTTCCTGAGGGGAACTCATCTGGAACACTTCCTACTTTTTCTCTTTTTTTTTTCCCTTCTTCATGGAATTCAACACCTTTAACTTAAACAAATAAATTCAAAGTTTCAATATTTTTCTTTTTAGTGTTGAAAAAGTCATTCTTTTACCAGTCTCATTATCTTCTGGCTGCCATTTCCTGTTTGGCTCCAGCCTGCAGTCCCACTTCCTGTCATGAACACTGGACCATACAGCAGTGGCTGGACTTCAGCATTGTGGATCTGTTTAACTTTATAAAACACTTTGCTCTGCAGGTTTTCATTCCAATGTTAAATACCCTGGCCAAGTTCTGAGTTTGGCAGTCAGTGAACAAGGAGCTTGGCTGCAGCTCTGTGGTCTAGACCAGACCTCCTTGCCAGTAGAAATTTATTCATATCTCAAGAGTGGAGGTCCTCTTGAAAAGAAGCCAGAGATCTGTTCTTCCCTGAGGTGAGATAATGGTAGAATGGTAGCGGTATAAGAATTAACAATGATAGTTTTATTACCTAGGGGTCTCCCTGGCTGTCTTCCACTAAAACAAACAAACAAAACAAACAAACAACAAACAAACAATGAAGCTAAACTAGAAAGTGCTAAGACATATCTCCTTTTTCTCCTCATGTTTGGCATCAGAGCTTCAGAGAAATGAGTTGTAAAGCTGGAATAATGCTCTTTTCAACTTCAAGATCTCATCTTTCATCTTTTGCAGTTTCTTCTCCTAGAGGACACTGAGCTATCCTGTTACTCTGTAAAGGTCACAAGCTTCTCTGGTGTCTGTGGGGAAAAAGATAGTCCGACTAGAAAAATTAGGACAGATCGTGTCTTTTAGCTCTTTCTGTCTTGAGAACTATTAAAGCTGATTCTTTCTGTAACAGCATGCAACACCAGCCTCGGAACTGAATTCTAAAATAGCTCATTCATATTCTCAAGTAAAAGAAAAAAAACATATTGCTTTTGAATTTTCTCCATAAGGTTTTTGAGGAACAACCCCAAAAGAGATACAGAGAATTATAGTAGCAGGAAGACTCTCCTTTTACAAGGAACGGGAGGAAATATGAGCGAGGTGCTCAGTCTAAAACTTGATATTTTGATGTGAATCTTTAGCCATTTCTGAGTTGTGTTTTCAGAAAAAGTAAGTGTATGTCACTTCATTTAACAATGCCCTACATCACTGGACCTTTATTTGCATCACAGAGTTGCCATGAAAACCAGACCCCAGGCTTCTCTAATTTTCACTGTAGCTTTCTCTAACATTACTTTCATTAAAATTTCAGTCTATTCTTGGCGTATTTGTCTTGTATCAATTCATTTATGTCTATAGTACACGTCTCCTTTTAAGAAATGATCTGAATGCCAAGAAAGCCTGATTTGAAAGCCTGATGCTCTAGTTTTGTAGGCCGTATACCTTACAGATGTACTGTAAGGGAGAAGTAGTATTTTTGTGAAACCCAGGAAAGATCCCTGAGGCTAAGCCACATCTCCAGTTGTTTGCTCAGGTGGTTTGATACTAGCTGTTATGCACTTTTTTTTTTGAAATTACTCAGAAATGTTTTTCTCACTTAAAAGGAAAAATGAAATGTAGTTTTGTTGACTAATATGAAGTACGAAAGATAAAATTCTGCTCTTAATTATACCATTAGAAATCCTGAATGAATTCACTGAAGCTAGCCAGTTCTGTTAATTTTGAATATCTTCCAGATGTAAGAACCAACTCCTCATCATATTGCTTAGAAATTCTTCTGCCGTAACAGGCACTCACCCACCCTTGATAAAAGAAATACACATGTCTTTGAATGAACGCAAAAAACAATAGTCTTTCTGGTTTCTATGTTTCTGGTATAAGTCTGTTAAACTTTGTTTTTTAAGGAATACTTTTCCATCACAACTTACCAGAGAGACCAACGGTATTACTTTTGCCAAGAGAATGAAGTATGTTTTCCTTTCTTCCTTTCTGTTCCATCAGTTTCTGCTAACTCTTGAGTTTAATCCAATACCTCCCACAGTATTATTCAACCAAAATAATAATAATAATAAATCTGAAATGTTTTTCTTTTCTCAATTACTTTTGGTAGATGTCCATTTTGTCTCCCAATGGAGATATTCTACTGCAAGAAAAACATAAAACTGCAGATTTTCTTTTAAGAATACCACAGTTAAACATACTGACAGGGATTTTTGTTGTTGATTTTGTTGTTGTTGCTGTTTGTTGTCTGTTTACTTCTTGTTTGTTTTATGTAAAACTAAGCTTGCACAGTTCAACATCTATTATCCATGTGGTACCACTGTATTTTATAAATCCTCATTGGATATTAAGTTGAATAGGATCAACATCACAGAATAAGTTTGAAAGGGACTGTACTGGATGTAGCTGGGATGGAGTTAACTTTCCCTGCAGCAGCCCATACAGTGCTGTGCTCTGCACTTGTAGGTAGAACAGCATTGGTATCACACCAGTGTTCTGTCTACTGATGAGCAATACTGGCACAGCATCAGGACTCCCTTTAACCCCCCCCTCCCAGAGCCAGCAGGCTAGGGGTGGGCAAGAAGGGAGGAAGGAACATCACCAGGGCAGCTGACCTAAACCAACCAAAGGGATATTCCATACCATATGATGTCACACACAGCAATAAAAGGTGGAAAAAGGAAGAAGAGGGGAGGGGTGGGCTCTCATTGTGAAAACGTCTGTCCTCCCAAACAACCGCTACATGTTGAGGCCCTGCTTCAAGGATGTGGTCAAGCATCACTCGTTGGTAGGAAGTAGAGAGTAACTTCTTTCCTCTGCACTTCCACATGGCCTTTGCTTGTTTTTTTTTTTTCTGTTTTTGTTTTCCTTTTCCTCTTCCCCTTTTCCCTTTAGTTAAATTATTTAATTAATAATAATTTTCCCTTAATAATTATTTTTCCTTTAATTAAATTATCCTTATCTCAGCCCATGAGTTGTTTCTTTCCTTTTCTTCTTTCCTTCCTCTTCTGAGGAGGGGGAGTGAGAGAGTGGTGGAGTTCAGCTGCCTAGCAAGGTAAAACCACCACAGGGACTTCTAGTAATCACCTAGTCCCATCAGCTCCTTAAAGTAGCTTTACGCAAAAGAGAAATAAATTTACTTGGGACCTTGTTCAGGAGAGTTCTGCATATATCCAAAGATGGAAAATTCACAGCCTATCTTGACAGCCTGTGTCAGTGGTTTACCACCCTCATTGTGAACATTGTTGCTTATTCTCAGCTGGAATTTCTCTTGCTTCAGGTTGAGACTGTTGCCTTTTGTCCTTCTTCTGGGGACCTCTTATAAGACTTTGACTCCATCTACAACCTTCTATTTTAGATGATGACAGCAACTAGATCATAGAATCATTGAATGGCTTGGGTTGGAAGCGATCTCAAAGTTCCAACCAGTCTGCCGGGGCAGCGACATTTCCCACTAGATCCTGTTGCTCAAAGCCCCATCCAGCCTGGCCTTAAACATTTCCAGGACCAGGGCATCCACAGCTTAGAGAAGGCAACATATTCCAGTGTCTCACCACACACATAGTAAAGAATTTCCTCCTTACATCTAATCTAAACCTGCCCTCTTTTAGTTTAATGTCATTAATCCCCTTATCTTAGATCCCCTTAGTTTTCACTTCTTGGATCTCAGTATCTCAAAACTTCCTTAGCCTCTCTTTGTATGTCATGTGCTTCAGCTTCCCATCCAATTTGTTTGCACTCCCTTAGACTTTTCTCATTTTTTTTTTTCAGATTTTTTTCTTGCATTTAGATGTACTACTCCTAATATAATCCAACAAGTGCTGAACAGAAGGGAATAATTTCAGGTATTAGATCTTCTTAGATGACTTTTCTGTGTGTTGCTGATGGCTTTTGGCATACAGGTTTGTAGCTCTGAAGTTCAGGATAGAATTCTGGTCATTTTAAACTGTCATTGCTCTACTAATTTCAAATCAGCTGGGATGATATACATGAGATGAAGATTTTCCTCCTAAAGTTGTAAAGCCACAATGTATTTTAGTATATCAGCAGGTGCTGAACATTGACACTATGATAGCTTCCACTGACATTGGTGTCAGAGAATTTATGATGTTCTGCCTATGCTGAGTGTTTCCTATGCAGGAACATACAGTTTGGGTTTACACTTACCTCCTCCAAGTTTGAAGGAAACTTATCTTCAGTTAAAAAGATTGTCCCTGAAGCTTTGTGTACTGCCATAAACATAACTGCATTCTTGTTCAGCTACACAAATACAGTTAAGATCTCTTTAAAAGTATTTCTTCTATACAAGTGTATCCATGACATAAGATTTGCAACACGAAAATGAGAATTTCTCTCTACACCTATTTCACAAGTAGAAGTAGGAATGTTACAGTTTTTCATATCACTTTAATCAGACACCCTTAACCTACTAGTATATTCTGAGGTAGCAGGAGTCAGGGACCAGAATCCTCTTTTCTTTCAAAGGCTAATCCTTTTCAATAATGTTCTCACAATGTTATATTATTAATATGTATTTTTAAAAGTCATATAGTGAGACATTCATCTTTGTCATCAGTGTTACATAACTAAAATAGAATTCTTATAATTTCCATGCTTAATTCTTCATAACTTAGGCTCCTGGAGGATACATTTTATGTGCTTACTTCTTTAATCAGTGGAAACCTAAGATAAAAGAGATCATCTGACTTACCATTTAATAAAATTATCTTCAGTGGGCTAATGCGAGGAAATAGGAAGCTTTTCTGGAAGCCTTCCAACCTACAATAGCCTGGTCTAGCTTTGATTCTGTTAGAAATTTATTTTAATTTCAAACTGATAAAATTTTGAATCTAGAATCAGCATCTCAATCATGAAATAATTTGGAATTGTTACTGAATATTGTGTAACTAGCATACAGTTAATTCTTCAGAAACAAGAGCTTCTCTACTCTAATGTACATGCACTCCAGTTCTGACTTCTAGGATTCTGACATTTCTGACAGCGCTGCTTGCAACCACATTTCAAGACACAAAACAGAATGAAGGTATGAATAGATATTTCAAATGACAGCATCTTCTTCCTTATTTGCTCTCCAAACAGGACTTTTTATTCTGAATTCACTACCATGTTATCATAATTAGCTTTATTTTTAAGCAATAAGATCTGATTTCTTGGAAACTTCTAATGTACTTTCTAGGCTTCACTAATGTAGTCGTTTACAATTACTCCCCCTCCCCCCCCCACCTTGTTTTTTCTTGTTCATTTAAAAATATTAAAATATTTGAAAGAAACACAAAAGTGATGAAATAGCATTAATACTAATAAATAATAACAAGTAATAGTTCAGTATTTATGAAAGTCATCTCTTGAGTCTAGAAATTAAAGTAATTGTGATATTGCTCCACGTGAGAACTCTGTATGGAGAATAGTGATTCTGATACTCTGTAGTAAGCCAGATGGATACTGAGATATCCAAGGAATAAGTAAGACCTCCGAAAATCTTCAGAAGGGGTGAATTTGACTCCTGAGAAAAAGACTTCCACTGGATTTTGGTTAAGAGAAAAAAGAGATTTTGGCTAGAGCCCCAAATAATTTTTTGCTGCTGTTATTTGTTTTGTTTCTTGTTTGTTTGTTGTTTTTCTTACTATTTATTTATTGTTGTTTGTCTGACTCACTGGTTTACACTTAAACTGATTAAAATGTACTTATCAAATACTTGTTGTTTTGTTTTCAAATCCAAGTTTAATTTCATTTGAAATTTGATATGTGTGGTGCAGAGTTCTTGGTATTTGTTTTAAAGAGGCATGGAAAAGCTTTTAGAAGTTGCTGTGCTCATAGAGTGTTTTCATTTATTTTTTATTTTTTATTTTTTTCTCCACTAAGGCCATGGAGAATGGAAAAAATCATCCACAAATTTTCAATTCTACTTCATTTTGCAGCAACTAGAAAACTGTTCTTAGAACAATACCATGTTTTCCCTGCCCTCCACTTGAGAAAGAAATGTTTGTTGCAATACCACAGGGAAACATAGGGAACAGATTTGTGACCTTAATCTGTAGGCATGAGTAACTTGTGGAGCAGCCTCAGAAGGACATGCTGAGAGAATCTTATCACAGAATAGCCTAAATCTCATGAGTTACAACACCAATCTGGAAGGTGGATCCCTTGAGTTCCAGAGCCTTAGCTCAAGTGCTTTTCCTCCTTGCCCCACTCATCCCAAACAAGAACAGCTGCGATGGAAGTCCGTAAACCTATGTCAAATATCAATTATTCAGCAATGCAACAGTCTCCTGAAATGTGAAAGGCCAGTTCAAATCCCTGTTGTAGGCTGAGATAGGTTTTGAGCTGTCTCTCAGTTCCAGAAAAATGTCATTGCCTCTTGCTTAATAAGCCATCAAAGGTAATTGTCCAATAACCAAAATGGAACTGGTGCTTAAACCTTTTCCAAGCCTAATCTTCAAGACAGTGTATTCTTTTTATCTGCAGATGCAAGTTCAACCATTCTGACCTTTTTTTATTCATAATTATTCACCAGATTTCTCAATAATTCAGAGCCAGTCCAATTTTTGGTGAATAAATCATTCACCAACTAGAATTCACCCAGGCACAATAGAAAGCATAGTTCAGAATTGATGCAGTTCAGAGCTATTACACAGACATTAAGAGAATTATTTTCTCCAATGTAAATTTAATGTTGTAACTTTACATTATGTCAATATCCGAAGGTGAAGGCCTTGCAAGAAGTAAATCTGTATTTTCCATCTATTCAAATCAGTTTATCTGTTTTAATAAAAATAATTAAACTATGCTGATAAATCATAAAAATGTTTAATGTTAATTATCACAATAAATGTTCTATGCAACGTATGGAGTTACCCCACATGTAATCATGTAATAAACGGGATAAAAATCTGTACTACAAAGCAACGCCTGCCCCCCCCCCCCCCCCCCCCCCCCCCCCCCAAAAAAAAAAGCCACATTCCCACATTACTTTAAATAAATAAATAAATAAATATACTGTGGAAGATTTTCAACATAGAGCTTTATAAGACGTTAAACTCTTGCTTCCAGTTTGTACACAGAGAATAACATACATAGGCAGGTTAGTATGCCTACATTTTAAATCTTTTTATTTTTATTTTTTTTTTAAATGAAGAAATGTAGTGCAAAGAGAACAAACCACTACAAATTTTGTCTTCATGTCACAGAGTTTATATTTGGCTGTAATCTGCTCAAAATATGTAAAGAAATAGTTCACTGTAGAAATGGAGGAAAAATAGTGGATATGTTCCTATTATCTGGTAATAATAATAACTTAAAATATTTCCATATCTTTCTTCCAGCTTATATTAAGAAATAGTAATTTTAAATCTCAGGATAGAAGTGAAAAGAGTCAAAGTAGAGTAATAGTATTGTTCTTCATGGAAATATCTTTAATAAGTCAGTCTTAAATACATAGAAAGAACTGGTGAAATTCAAGAATTTAAGAACAATACAGGAGAAAAGCATGAAAGCAAGAGTGTCATCTTATATATCTTGATGTTCATTTTTCTATAAATTATGGTGTAGCGGGAAACTATAAGAATATGTACTTGTGGAACACTAATAGAGGAAAAAGGTGTATTAGATTATCGAAAAGTTTAAGATGATTTGCTAAGTGAGAACATGTCTCTCTTGTTAGTATGCAGTACCAAGGATAATTTAGTATGCTATAGAAACATATAATGTCTTGAGTTGGAAAGTTGAGTTGTCTAACTCCAACCCCCCAGCCGTAGACAGGGATGCCACCCACTAGATCAGGCTGGCCAAGGCCCCATCCAGCCTGGCCTTGAACACCTTCAGGGATGGGGCATCCACAGCTTCTCCTGGCAACGTGTTCCAGTGACTCACTACCCCTAGAGTGAAGAATTTCCTCCTAATCTCTAGTGTAAGTCTTTTAGTTTAAAACTATTCCTCCTTGTTCTATGATTATATATTATATAAGTAAAGAGTCCTTCTCCAATTTTTTATGAGACCCCTTTAAGTATTGAAAGGCCACAGTAAGGTTTCCCTGGAGCCTTCTCTTCTCCAGGCTGAACATCCCCAGCTCTCTCAGCCTTTCCTTATATTAGAGGTGTTCCAGCCCACTAATAATCTTTGTAGCCCTCCTCTGGACTTGCTGTAACATGTCCACATCTTTCTTGTGCTGGGGGCCCCACACCTGGATGCAGTACTCCAGGTGGGGCCTCACAAGGGCAGAGTAGAGGGGGACAATCACATCCCTCGACCTGCTGACCACTCCTCTTTTGATGTGGCCTAGGATGCAGTTGACCTTCTGGGCTGCAAGCACACACTGTTGACTCATGTCAAACCTTTTGTTCACCAGAACCCCCAAGTCCTTCTCTGCAGGGCTGCTCTCAATGAGATCTTCTCCCAGTCTGTACTCATGTCTGGGATTGCACCAACCCAGGTGCAGCACCCTGCACTTGGACTTGTTGAACCTCATGCAGTTCACATGGGCCCACTCCTCCAGCCTATCCAGGTCCCTCTGAATGACATTTCTTCTTTCTTTGGTAACAACCACACCACCCAGCTTGGTGTTTTTTGCAAACTTGTTGAGAGTGCCCTCTATCCCATCATCTATGTCATTGATTAATATATTGAAAAGCATTGGTCCCAAGACAGAACCCTGAGGGGCACTGATTGTCATCGGTCTCCAGCTGGACATAGAACCATTGACGTCTACTCTCTGGATACAGCCATTGAGCTAATTCCCTATCCACTGGAGGGTCCACCCTTCAAATCCATATATTTTCAATTTAGAGATGACGATGTCATGTGGGATTGTGTCAAAAGCCTTACAGAAATCCGAGTGGATGACATCAGTCAGTCTTCCCTTGTCAACTGATGCAGTCACTCCACCATAGATGACCTCCAGATTGGTCAGGCATGATTTACCCTTGGTGAAGCCATGCTGGCTGTTCTGGATCACCTCCTTGTCCTGCATGTGCCTTAACATTTCCTCCAGGAGGATTTGTTCCATGATCTAGCCAGGCACAGAGGTGAGGCTTACTGCTCTGTAGTTCCCCAGGTCTTCCTTTCTAGCTTTTTTAAAAATGGGAGTGATGTTTCCCTTTCTCCAGTCACCAGGGACTCTACCTAACTGCCATGATTTTACTTGGTGCCTGCACTGGCCAATTCCCTCAGGACCCCAGGATGAACATCATCAGGCCTCATAGACTTGTAGTTGATAAGTTGCATCAGGAGGTCCCAAATATGTTCTTCGCTGACACTGGGAGGGATTCTGCTCCCCCAGCCCGTGCCTAGCAGTTCAGGGACATGATAGATATTGGAAGCCTGAGCACCAGTGAGGACCGAGGCAAAGAAGTTGTTAAGTACCTCTGCCTTCTCCTCATCCGTCATTACCTGTTCTCCACCTTCCTTTGTCACAGGCTCTACACTCTCCCTAGCCTTTCTTTTGTGGCCCAGGTACCTGTAGAACCCTTTCTTGTTATTCTTTGCATCCCTTGCCAATTTAGTTCTGTCAGTGCCTTGGCTTTCCTGATCCCATCCCTGCATATCCAGACAGCATTTCTGTACTCTTCCCAGGGCACATGGCCCCGTTTCCACTGTCTGTGCATTTCCTTCTTGTGCCTAAGTTTGACCAGCATGTCCTTGTTCAGCCACGCGGGTTTCCTACCTCCCCTGCTTGATTTATTGCATATGGGAATAGAGAGCTCTTGCGCTCCGAGGAAAATATCTTTAAAGAGTTGCCAGCTCTGATCAGATCCTCTGACCCTGAGGACCACGTCCCCTGGGATCTCATCTACTAATTCTCTGAACAGATGGAAGTCGGCTCTTCTGAATTTCAGGGTCCTGACTTTGTTCTTAGCCAGGCCCGTATCCCTCGAGATCACAAACTCAGCCAGTGTGTGGTCACTGCAAGCCAGGTTTCTTCCAGTCTTAACTTCTTTAATGAGCTCTTCCACATAGGTGAGTACCAGGTCCAGTAATGCTTCTCTGGTTGGTCTAATACCTGGATAGGAATTTGTCCTCGATTACCTGTGGTGAATGGAGTCAAATCTGGTTGGAGGCCGGTCACTAGTGGTGTCCCCCAGGGCTCGGTACTGGGGCCGGTCCTCTTTAATATCTTTATCGATGATCTGGATGAGGGCGTCCAGTGCACCCTCAGTAAGTTTGCAGATGACACCAAGCTAAGTGCGTGTGTCGATCTGCTCGAGGGCAGGAAGGCTCTGCAGGAGGATCTGGATAGGCTGGAGCGATGGGCTGAGGCCAACTGTATGAAGTTCAACAAGGCCAAGTGCCGGGTCCTGCACCTGGGGCGCAACAACCCCAAGCAGAGCTACAGGCTGGGAGATGAGTGGCTGGAAAGCTGCCTGGCCGAGAGGGACCTGGGAGTATTGGTTGATAGTCGGCTGAATATGAGCCAGCAGTGTGCCCAGGTGGCCAAGAAGGCCAACAGCATCCTGGCTTGCATAAGAAGCAGTGTGGCCAGCAGGTCTAGGGAAGTGATTGTGCCCCTGTACTCGGCTCTGGTGAGGCCGCACCTCGAGTACTGTGTTCAGTTTTGGGCCCCTCGCTACAGGAAGGACATGGACGTGCTCGAGCGAGTCCAGAGAAGGGCGACCAAGCTGGTGAGGGGTCTGGAGAACAAGTCTTACGAGGAGCGGCTGAGGGAGCTGGGCTTGTTCAGCCTGGAGAAGAGGAGGCTCAGGGGCGACCTTATCGCTCTCTACAGTTACCTTAAAGGAGGCTTTAAAGAGGTGGGGGTTGGTCTATTCTCCTACGTGCCTGGTGACAGGATGAGGGGGAATGGGCGAAAGTTGCGACAGGGGAGTTTTAGGTTGGATGTTAGGAAGTACTTCTTTACCGAAAGGGTTATTAAGCATTGGAATGGGCTGCCCAGGGAGGTGGTGGAGTCACCATCCCTGGAGGTCTTTAAAAGACGTTTAGATGTAGAGCTTAGCGATATGGTTTAGTGGAGTACTTAGTGTTAGGTCGGAGGTTGGACTCGATGATCTTGAGGTCTCTTCCAACCTAGAAATCTGTGATACTGTGTGATACCTCCAGAAGTCTCCTGGATTGCTTACTTCCTGCCACATGGCTTTCCCAGCAAACATATGTGTGATTGAAATACATATCCCAGGAGGATGAGAGCCTGTGAGTGCTATGCTTCTTGTAGCTGGAGTAAGAAGGCCTCATCCACAGGCTCCTCTTGATTGGGAAGCCTGTAGTAGACCCCAACCACATGATGTCCTTTGTTGGTCCAGTCCTTAATTTTTACCCACATGGTCTCAACCTGCTCTTGGTTGTTTCTTAGAGCAAAGTCTACACAATCTGTCCAGTTATTAACATAGAGGGCAACACTCCCTCCCTTACTTCCCTGCCCTCTATTCCGATGTTCCAGCTGTGTGATTCTTCCCACCATGTTTCTGTGATAACAATTAGATCATAATTTTCTAATTGTGCTGTGGCTTCTGTATATAAAACCTATACAACAAAAGTCAAATTACATGCATCTCTAAAAATAAATGGAAGGTGTTCTCCTGCTTTGTCTTGCCACATTTGCTTCATCAGCTCAATAATTCAGGATTGTATTTGTTTATCATTTATATTGATTCAGAGCAAAAGTGTGGGAATATTGATATGCAATACAAAGAGCAAAGAATAAGACCTCTTGCAAAATTAATGAGAGATGTTGTAGTGTTCCAGAAAAAGGCCTGTCTACGCTGTATACTCTTTCAATGGTCACAGGATAAAACACAAAACAAAACAACAAAAACTAACAGCAAAAAGCTGGCAGCCAATTAATGAAAAAGAGCCACAAGCAGACACCTAGGTAAGAATGAGAAACATATGTTATATTTTCCCCTGCCACTCTTCCAATTATCTATGATAATTTTGAAAAAAATATCATGTTAAAAACCAAGCATTTGGTCAATACAGTTAATGTGCTGAAGAATAGACTTCTGAGAGATGTTTGAATTGTCTCAATGATATGATAAAACAAACAAACAAAAAGAAACAGAAAAGCACTTACAAAATCAATGCAACCTGTATTAAAGAGATTAAAATTTGGCTAACCAATAGACCACAAAATGTAACCCATAAATGAGGACTCATCTTCCTGTTGGGGTCGCTTTCAGTTTAGACATACAGGGATCTGTCCTCACCCCATTGATCTTAAATGCCTTTGTAAATGAACCGGAATAAAATATGAAAGCATTGCTTGTAAAATCTGCAGATGGTACAAAAACTGGTGGAGAGAGAAGTGACGATGGTCGTAGGTCAGTAATACAGCAGGCTCATCTGAATCACATGGTGAAGTTGGCTCATTTGATCAGCATAAAGTTGAACACTGCCAAATACAAGGTCACACATATAGGAAGAAACAAATGAGATTATGCTTAATAAATGGCACGTAGTAAGTATTCTGCAGTGCATTGGTATTGGAAAGGCGTACCATAAATAATCAACTGAACATGAGATTTTTTTGTGCTGCTATAACCAACAAGGAAAGAATCTTCTTAGATGTATAGACAATTCCCACAGGGAATGTAGCCATATTATGAAATCTCTGTTGTGCATTAACATGACAACTAGCAACTCTGATTCAGAAAGGAATGCTAAGGCATTGGAAAGAAATTGGGAAAAAGATGCAAAAAATACTCACATGGGAAAATATTTCTATTGAAAGAGAGCTAAGATGCTCAGTGTGCTACATTTATCTTAAAAAGCTTGAGAACAGCCTTCAAGTCATCCACAAGTGTCTACATACAAAAGTTTTCTTACTGTGACTAACCTTTTAATTTAACAGGAGAAACCATGAAATCATAATTATAGGATAAATAAGCTAGGAAAGTTTGTAACAATCAAAAGTTTAAATTCAATTATATTTTTTAAATTAGTATTTTTATTTCATTTCTAATTCAACAGTTGAAAAATGTGTTTAGAGATGTAGTAAATTTTTTATTACTTAAAATTCTGATATCAAATTATCATCTTTCTGGAATATTTTGTGATTAAGCACAAGTTACAGGGATTTTGAATAATTTAATGGAACGTCTGGGAGATGAGGTTATCATAATAATCCCTTCAGACTTTTAAATATTTGCGTCTGGATGCAGTTTTAACAAGCTTTTCTTCAAATTTGGAGCCAATGGCTCCATGGCTATGCTGCCCCTGGGATGCTGTGACTTCCCAATGCAGAGCTGAAACCTAGCTACGACAGAGCTAGGAAATGATTAGTAGATGGAAGGAATTCTTAGAAGAGCTGAGGCTCACTCATTCTTCCTCATTTTGTTGTATTTGCATTCAGAATCCAGTGGGGTAAAATTAAAATATTGGAGCTTTTTTGCTGTAAATAATTTTAAAAGAGTGGTCAGTTTATGTCTAATGATGTTCATATTTTATACCTATCATGCTAAAAGAGATATGTTCTGAATACCTTGCTGAGCTCCAGTGCATTGTTTTTCCAGAAGAGTTTGCTGTCACCTACATTAAAAATAGTTGAGGTTTGATAATGGCATCATGCAAAAATGAAGTGGTAGTGGTTTTTTTGTTGTTTATTTTTTTTCCTCTTCTGACTGGACTTTTTCCTTTTGCATGTGTGAGGAGTATATGAATAGGCACCTAATTTCCACCACATAAACCCTATTCTATAGGGTATTTATGTATGTGTCTTCATAGGTTGTCCAACGATGGCCATTAGGGCCTGAATCCAAATCTAAAAGATGTGAGAAACTTAAATGCAACCTAAGGAAATGCAGAAGTCCTTGTAAATTACCTACAGAGTCTTATCCAAACACTTGGATGCTTAAGCGACTGTAGGCACCTTTGTGTTTGGTAAAGATTTATCTCATTTTCAAACATGGTTCACCTACCATATTGCATAAACGGTCCCTATAGCCAGGATGAGAAACCTAGGATGTTTGTATATTACAGAATAGGTCTCTTCAGGGAAATGAATCTACCTGTGTTCTCAGACTTCATGGTTCCCTGAAAAACGGATTGCTTTCTAATCATTTTTTTTTCTAACTTCAACAGAAGATATGGAAATTGTCTTCCCTTAACATAGCCCACAGAATAATGTTAGGTATTTTCCCAGGATGCAAAAGATGTGGTTTGAATGGCTTCAAGCTGTAGGAGGTTTAAAGCCACATCTTTCACTTTCTGGAATTTCAAATACTACCACAGCTGTTGCCATTTTCTGAAGGCAAGAGTGGGACATTTCTCTTATGTTTCCATCCATTTCTCTTTTCATTCTCTTTCCAGAATTGATCTTATGGTTTTCTCTCTTTCTCTCTCCCTTCCTTCCTTTCGAACACAGGTCTTCTGCAAGCTCTCCAGAATAGGGCAACGAGAGATTTCAGGTACCAGAGTATTTTACTCTTCTCCATGGCTGATTTAGACATTTCAGTTGTTCTATGTATAGGTTTTATTAATGGACTGCATTCTGGGGACTTGTCTCTCCCTTTGTGTTGTATAAGATACAGAGAAGACTAACTTGGCTTTGTGAATATCACTCACTGAACTGAGCAATTAAAGGGGAAAATGGGAGGACACATAGCTACAACAGTCATTCCGTGTGAATCTGGACCTTCATGTGGCTACACAATGAATCCAGCTTGGATAAGAAGGAAATTCTTCAATTATTTTTGGCAGGGCCAAAAGAAACTGAAGTGGACTTACAATTTATAGTTGTTTACTATATACTGACATGTGAACAAATATCATTACTGAAAGATAATTACCAAACCACTCAGACTGTTTAAAAGTCATCCTAATACTAATAACTTGACTGTTAAATATGTAATTGTGAAGAAAGAGTATTGATGTAAATAAAATAGCACAATACAAATAACTAGAAGTGGTAGTCTGGAAATTAAAAAAATAAAATTATAGACAGCACACTCTATAAAACACAGTCAGTAAATTTGCTTTACCACTATAATTTTCAGGATAATGTAACAAACAGATGGAGGATTTAATATAATTTGGTTAGCTAATTTTAACAGGCTTGGCTGCAAGTGTTAACTTATTTTTATATTTGATTTCTACTGCAGTTGCCCAGCTTACATGAATAAAAACTGGAATCTACACATAAGTACATCTGGTGAGATAATGTTGTCAGCAGAATATCATACAACCCTAATTAGAAGAATTTACCGTTCTGTCCCACAAAGAATTTTTGTACTTGATTTATATCTGTGCAGTTCACAGAAATTATTGTAAGCTATCATCTACATTACTAATGGCCTAGGATCAAAATTACTTGCACATGCACACACATCCCAGAGCACTACTATAGAAAATTATAAAAATATACTAATTAATTGAATTAGTTGTTGCTATTAGATGTGATTTTTAAGTATCTCTGGAAAAAGTGGGATTCCTTTTCAATGAGTACTAAAACTGCATCATTTTCATGTCATATAAAGAATGGTACACTATCAAAAATATGAGAGAAAAAAAAAGAGCACCATTAAATGGTTTATGACAGCACGTATTCTCCAGTTTCAGTTGAACTCTGTGTAATACGTATTATGTAGAAAGGTTTCACTTTATAATCACTAGTAACCAACTGGTACAAAACTGAGAACCTATTTAGTAATATCCACCAAAACTGAATATTAAATTGAGTTGCCCTATGATCATAATTGTTATTCATAGATTTTGAATAAGTCAATGAGTAAAATTTTCTGTAATAACTATTGCAAAAGCAAGCCACTCAGCTCGTTGACTTCACATGATGATTAGACTCATTATTACAATAAATACAAGAAACTTTCAGAGAATTTTGTCTTGAGAAACAGAGCTGTTGAGCCTAGAAGACAGTAGGTCATTACTCAGACTGTACTACTGCTAACCTGGACTTCTGTAAAGTATTTGACACTGACATCCTTGATGTGACATCCTTGTCTCTAAATTGGAGACATGGATATGGTGGATAGACCACTTGGTGGGTAAGGGATTGGCTGGATGGTCACAATCAAAGAGTTGTGGGCACTGGCTCCCCAGGGCAGTGGTCACAGCACCAAGCCTGCTGGGGGTTAAGAAGCATTTTGGACAACGCTCTCAGACACTTGGTCTGATTTTTGGGTGGTCCCCTGCAGACCCAGGAGTTGGACTCGATTATCCTTGTGGGTGTCTTCCAACTCGGGATATTCTATGAATCAAAGAGTTGCAGGCAATGGCGCTCTGCCCAGGTGATGAGTAGCATTCCACAGGGGTTGGTATTGGGACTGGTAGTGTTTAGAATCTTAGGCGGTGACAAGGACAGTGGGATTGACTGCACCCACGACAAGTTTGCTGACTATACCAACCTGTGTGGTGCAGTTGACACGCTAAAGGGAGGAGATGCCATCCAGAATGCCCTGGTTCGGGCTGGGATAGAGTTAATTTTCTACCTCGCAGCTGGTATGGTGCTGTGTTTTGGATTTAGGATGAGAACAGTGCTCATAACATGCCGATGTTTTAGTTGTTGTAGAGCAGTGTTTAGACTTAGTCCAAGAGTTTTCAGCTTCTCATGCTGTCTTGACATTGAGGTGGCTGGAGGTGCACAAGAACTTGGGAGTGGACATAACCAGGACAGCTGATCCAAACTGGTGAAAGAAATATTCTGTAACATATGACATCATGTTGAACAATAAATATGAGGTGCCTGGCCAGGGGTGAGTGCTGCTCAGGTTCTGGTGGGACATCGGTCAGAAGGTGGTGAGCAATTGCATTGTCCATCACTTGCTTTTTATATTATTTTATCATTATTATTATTGTTGTTGCTGCTGCTGCTGCTGCTACTATTATCATTATCCCTTCCTTTTCTGTCCTATTAAACTGTCTTTATCATAACCTATGAACTTCTACCTTTTTTTTTTTTTTTTTTTCTCAATTCTGTCTGCCATCTGACTGAGTGGGTGTGGTGAGTGAGCAGCTGTGTGGTGCTTAGCTGCCTGCCAGATTAAATCACAACACAGAGGGACCTAGACAAGCTTGAGAGGTAGGCCTGCGCAAACATCATGAAGTTCAGCAAAGACAGGTGCAAGGTCTTGAATGTGGGTTGGAGTGATCCCATGTGCAAATACAGGCTGGGTGGAGAATGGATTAAGAGCAGCCCTGATGAGAAGGACTTAGGGGTGTTGGTTGATGAGAAGCTCAACATGAACTGGCAATGTGTGCTTGCAGCCCAGAATGCCAAACATATCCTCAACTGCATCAAAAGAAACATGGCCAGCAAGTCAAGGGAGATGATTTTCCCCCTACTCTGCTTTCATGAGACCCCACTTTGAGTACTGAGTTCAGGTTTGGGGCCCCCAACATAAGAAGCACAAGGACATATTAGAGCAAGTCCAGAGGAGGGCCACAAGAATGATCAGAGGGCTGGAGCACCTCTCCTCTAAAACAGGCTGAGAGAGTTGGGGTTGTTCAGCCTCGGGAAGAGAAGGCTCTTGGGAGGCCTTCCAGTCCCTAAAGCAGGCCTACAAGAAAGCTGGACAGGGATGCTTTACCAGGAAGAAGAGTGATAGGATAATGAAGGATAATAAAGGGTAATGAATTTAAATGAAAAGAAGATAGATATGGGTTAGATATTAAAAAGTTCTTTAGTCTGAGGGTAGTTAAGCACTGGAACAGATTGTCCAGAGAAGTTGTGGATGCCCCATCCCTGGAAGTATTTAAGGCCAGGATGGTTGGGACTTTGGGCAACGTGGTCTAGTGGAAGCTGTCTCTGCCCATGGCAGGGGTGTTGGAACTAGATGGTTTTTAAGATCCTTTCCAACCCAAACCATTCTGTTTCTATGATGATTCTGTACTATTTTATGGGGATATAACTATGACATGTTTTATTTCACTCATTACTGAAGGAATAGTAATCTGCTTCCTTTTACTATGAATGTTTAATATGCAGTTCAGGAAAGCTGGCATTACAGCTTGATCAGACTTGTGTAACTCAATCTCTTCATATTGTTAGAAATAAAATACGTAAGGTGGAGCTAGGCCTAGGTCTTAAAAGTGAAACAACATTGGGAAAAGTACTAGGAAGAACAGAAAGGGAAGGAACATATTTAATATGACAGATGAGAAAATAAACTGCACAACAGCTTGCTGAGCATCTATATGAAGAGTAACATTGCATTAGTCAATACTTCAGACCAGTCACTGAAGTGATCAAGAACAGATGAATTAACATTGCAAATAGCTCTGTGCAATGGAAAATGAGATTATGCTTTTTACAGGTTTTCCAGAAGAATGCAGAACGATTGAAACTCAGTTGTTTTTTTAATAAGAACTTTTGTTATTGTGAAAGTCTTGTGATTGTAGGGCAGGGCAGGGCAGGGCAGAACAGAATAGAATAGAATCAGTTGGAAGGGACCTACAAATATCAAGTCCAACTGCTTTACCACTTCCGGGCTAACAAAAAGCTAAAGCATAGTATTAAGAAGATTAACCAAACACCTGACATGCATATGTCATCAACCATCTCAGTAGGAAATTTGTACCGATGTTTACCATGAGCCATCCTCACGGTAAAGAAATTTTTCCTAATACCTAATTTAAACCTCTCCCAGTGCAGTTTTGTGCGATTCCCATATCATAGGAAGTCCAGTCAGGCCCTTAGAAATCTGCTTTAACTTTTGCTTAGCCCTGGAGTGATTGGGCAGTTGGACTCAGTGTTTTTTGTAGGCCCCTTCCAGTTGGGCTATTTTAAATCTAAACTTAAATCTAAAATTTGTCAGAGAAAATAAGGACAGAATTATGACTGTAAATATGCTTTGGTTAGGAAGAGGTTATTATAAAAATACAGCAAAGAAAGATACAAAATAGGTTTTAATAGGTTTAAAATATACTTGTACAGAACAGTAAAGTATACAGAAGAAAATGCTTGCTTAATTTTAGTACATTGCAGTCAGGGCTTTACCACCTAAGAGTCTTATATTTCATTGTGTAATTTACTGTAGTTTCCTCATACATGAAGTCTTCATATTAATAGCAATGTCTAGACCACTACTACTTGTGTATGTTCCAGTGATATCTTCTACTCATTTCTAAATTAAGAATTAATCCTACCTGAAATAAAGTCTTATAAGCACCAGTGTAATGATGGGGAAATAAAAAAAAAATAAAATAGAAATAAATCTTTTTTTTTTTTATTGGAAAAGTCACTGTGTCAGTGAGTTCACATTCTGTCATGTGTGAGGAGGCTGAGCAGGATGCAAAGTATCTGGCAAATTGACCCTTCGGTTTCTAGTTTAACCACAGAAGTAATACTGCATGAGAAACACTGAACTCTTCATGAATCTCTTGTAATGGAGAAAGAGCAGAATGTGGGACTGTCATCTTCTGAAAATGGTATTGACTTTTCAGACAGGCTATCTAGTGAATGTTTTGTGTTAACAAGAGAATCCAGAATCACTCTCAATTAACTGTTCATTGAATAAGATGATGATATTGTACTGCAATATTTACCAAAGCCATGAGACATATTCTGCTCTTAGCTATACTAGTATAGCTCTGGACCATCAGAGTTATGCATTTCATAATTCCTGAATTGCTCTAGCTCTTAATGTTTTATTTTATCCTCCCCATTTACTGTTCTTCATAATTTTCAGGATATTCTTCTCCATTCATAAAAAGTGGATAGCACCCCAATGGTATGTATTTATCCCACAGCTGCCAAGGGCAAATAATTACTTTGTCAATCACCTTTGTAACTAGATCCACAGGTTAGGAATTTTTCTATTGGCTTCATAAAGATATCTTATCTCTTTCAAACATGGATGGAATGTCACCAAACATTAATTTGCTGCTCCTCCCTTTTTACATATGAAATGTAAAATGAATGAAATCCTAAATAAATAAATAAATAATGAATAAATAAATAAATAAATAAATAAATAAATAAAAGGAATGTCTGAGACATACCAAGCTTGCAGGGATTTTGCATATTCTGTATATTCTCTATTTTGTATATATCTCTAAAAAGAAAGGAAGACAGGGAACTGAAAGGGACAGTAAAAGAAAGGAGGGACAGTAAATATATTAAATATTTAGGATTACGTAAGGGTTGTATAAATATAAAGAAGAGCACAGAAATATTGTTACCAGTGAATAAAAGCATTTTGGTGGGGCATTTTTTAGAGGGGACATTGCAGTATCTATACTGTAAGCAGTATCTCCTTCTGTGCTACTGCTGCCAGATAGAAGTTAATGTTGCATAGATTGCCCTGAAATGCCTGCATAATTATTTCAAGGCAAGGTATTGGGAGGCAAGGTCTAATAGATACTACAACTGAACTCAGTCAGAGAGCAGCTAGATGCATTATTGATTATGCATATGCTTCAGGGTCTTGTAGTTTGCACATCAGCTCTTGCACTAAGTAATAAGCCTAGAAAGGTCTTAGCATATCTGTTTAAACCATATAAACAGAAGTCATTTATTCCAGCAATTAAAGATAAATATGGTAATGAAGTAATCACAATGAAAGATATTTATTTAGTTCAGTACTTTAAGACTTCTATTAAACATTTCATTCTCAAGATGACCTATAGCTTTTACTCATTAGACAGTATCAGACAAATTTTTATTAGGAATTCATGTTTCATTTGTACATCAGTGCACAGTGGTTAATTTGAAAACAAAAAAAATATATATGGGAATAGAGTATATTATTAATAGCTTTTGATCTGGGAAAGCTGCCAGTCTAGTTGGTGTTAATGCAGCCAGTATATACAAGAAAGAGTCTATACCTCCATATAAACACTATTTATCTCACTTTTATTTTTTTTTTCTTTTGATTTACAGAAATTTTGACTAGCAAAATGCCAATAATTTAATAATTAAATCTTCACTTCACATTTATGTTAGCACATTTAGTCTTCTCCAAGAATTCTTCAGTCCACCAAGATATTCCAAGAATTTTTAAGTTAAGAAAGCACTTGTATGAAGACTCTTCTCAGGCTGGGGAATTAATGATTTCTCTGTAAATGCACTTCCTGAAAGTTACTCTGATGATGTTCTTCAAGTTGCTGTTTTCTCCACCTTATTAACACAGGCCATTATCATGTGATACAGCACACATAACCCTGAATTGACATCCATTTCCTGAACCTGAAAAGTGTTAAGTATCACTTGAGAACATTAGGAGTCCTAAGGGTCAGAGAATCTGAGGGTTTCCAATCAGGAAGAGCCTGAATTCAAGGAGTTTGCCGGAACAGAGAGCAGGTGGTAAAACTAAATCTAAAATAACAAACTAGCAAATCTGGTCACTCTAACCTTTAAACTGATGTGTGAAATATTCAGGTAACTGATGATGCTTAATGCTCAATATGGAGGTTTTCAAAGACAGGTGATCAAGATGTCCAGTGAAAGTAGCCTGACAAGTCAATTTAAGGACCATGATAGACACAACCTGGATAGTAAAAGGAAATAAATAAATAAATAAATAAATAAATAAATAAATAAATAAATAAATAAAAATCAGAAAACCTCAACCCATTATTTGGTTATTCTGGAGGTTAGTATTTTATTATTTGTACCACAGATAAAGTCTGTAGTTCAACAGTCTCAAATAAATAAATAATTTTCTACACTGAAAATAGAAATGCCCTAAACAAGCTGATGATTTTATACTTGTTTTTCACCTTCTCGTATATGTGTCCCAGATGTATTCTTCATCTCATTCTTCCAACCCATTACAAAGGCTGTCCACAAAACCCCTTTTTACCTCTTTATTTGAAAATAAATAAATAAATACATAAATAAATAAACAAATAAAAGACAGAAGATGAGTAGCAGGATTCCAGGTAAATGTGCTGGTTTGTCGCTGGAAAGTGGTGTGCAAGAAGAGATTACAGATGTAGTTCAAGTCTTACCATAGTTGGGGAAAAAGAGGGGTGGATAGACGGTGAAGAACAGAATATAGACTTCTGTCAGAAATTGAAGCAATTAGATATTTGCATTCAGAGCATATTCAGAGCATATTTCCACAAAAGGAGCCAAAGATGTTAGGTCTGCTGTTTTGCTATGGATTAAGTTCTTATTCCCTTTTGTCAGGGATACAGAGAGCTCTAATGCTGGGTGGGTACATGGCAACAGGAAAAAGAATGCATTTGAACTGACACAGACAGTATGGTGAAAAACCTGTGTCATGACAGAAACAGTCTCCTATAGTGGTTGTTTCTGTCTCAGACAATTTTTTTGTTGGAACTTTCACAGCATATGAAATGAGGGTGTTTAAAGCTCTTGACCATAATCTTTCTATTGCCAAGGAATGAGGCTTTCTAGATTGGGTGTGAATTTGGTGGAACTGCTAAGTTGTTGAACCGTGTAAAGAGAAGATGCACGGTGGATAATCAAAAAAGCCTGATGCCAGAAGTCAGCCTAACTACTGAAAACTAGGAACAGTGACATCATGTCTGTTACCACAGACTATGTATGCTTTAAAAGCCTGTTACAAACATTAATTAAATCTGACTGTATCTGTTTCTGATAGTTTAATATTATGGTGCCATATGAAAAGGTTAGCTGGGACACAAAAAAGTGAAGGTCTTGATTTTCAAAAGTACAAAGATCTATAAGATATGGTTGCCTCTTACTGGGAATTTGACAAATGCCTAATGACTTTTAGTGCCATTTAGGCTCTAAGAAGTTTTTGAAAATCCCATTTGGTATCATAGATACTTAGATATTTTTGAAAATCTGGCTTCCTGTTACTTGCTTATTTATGTACCAAGTTAGAGGTAGTCACACTGGGGGAACTGTGTCTCAGAACAGCTGCATTGATAACATTCCCTAGCATGCCTAGAGATAAGCTTCACGGTTTCCAAGGCAGATATTGCCCTGAATCATGCTACAGAGAGTAGATCAATTAGGCTCAGGGCACCTACCTGTAGACTGGATCTACTTGATAATTTAGATCCTATTTTAATTTTCAGAAATGCTTTGAAAGTCTCAAAAACTGCCTTTCTTACATGTACGCTGGAATGACACTATCATTCATACAGTAGTCCTGACCTGAGTTTGGGTTTTGAATATGTGGATCTGTTGGGACTCCATGACTCACAAGCCACAGATCGGACAGCTGTCAAACAGCACTCCATTTTTGTTCCTCTACTATATCAAACCTGTCCTACTGCCCTTGAAAGAGAGTGCCATTATCATGTTCTCAAATCCATCAGATTTTTTCTGCCTGAGATCTCGTTAGGCTAAAATACATTTTGTGTAACACATCCCTTCTGCTCTGAAAAGCCTGTCATGGAGACTCATCAGCTTTTTGACAGAAGTAGAAATGCAGGTAGATGGTTAGTACTGGAATATCATAGGTCATCTGGATGAGTTTAATACAGAATTCAGTGCTAGATCCACTGCTGGCAGACCTTCTCTACAGCCTAAAAGACATTTGCATCTGTGCAGACAGAGTAGAGTTGCTGTTCCATGAGGTAGAAATATCATCTAGGTAGTGAAGACTTCCAGGATAGAGAGAGAAATTGATTTCTTAAGTCTTCTTTCCAGTTCCTCTAGTTTCTGCATCAGCAACAGAACAGAAAACCTTTGAGCACTGTTGAGTCAGTAATTAAAGAAGAGGGCAGACAGCCCTTGATTAACATTTTTAATAGAGCTTTTATACAGTTCTTGCTATCCAGCTGGAATCTGTTTGATGTGCCCCAAAATCAGCTTGATAATGAGTTCATAACTATTTGTTGATAGGAGACTGGCTCATTCATGAACTGCTTGTCATCATTTCATAAGTGATGTATGAGCCACAGATTTAAATAAATTCAATATAAGAAATATTGAGAAGCCAATAAATCTGGTTTCTTCTTATGAATCTAGCCCAAGATCTCCTGCACTGTCATTCTGTTTTTTCACATTTTGCTAAGACCATCCTCTTAAAATTTACTGTATGTGCAAAGCACATTGAAAAATAAAAATATAAAAATGCTAGCGGTGCAAGCAAGATGGTAATCAGAGCATAAAACAGAGACACATGCATTCTTCTATATATTAATAAGTCATTGGTGGTGGGAGGGAAAGAAATGGAAAATAAAACAGACCTCAAATAATGCCAGAATGACAGAAGTGATGTAATGCTCAAATTATAGTCGTTTGAAGTAGGCTCTTGGTGAACTAAATACACAGCACATGGCAAAAAATGTGTGGCAACTGTTGTGGTAGAATTTGTCTTGATTAAGGCTCCATATAAAAAGATAAATCTTCCTAAGTAGGAATCAGAGTTCAATGAATTGAAGCCAAATATTCAGCGTGCCATTTGAGTTCAGGAAGTGAACTAAACATGAGTTTGCATAATGTATTAGAAACCACTGTATTACATTAGGAAAATGCACGTCTATATACTTTCTGAAAATAAGATGTAGCTATTGCTAAATTCATTGTTTAAATTAAAAAAAAATATATCAAAATCCTGTTTATTCAGAATGTGGTTTCAGCATCATTAAAATATATTAAGATCTTTTTGTCACTTTTCCAGGCTTGGGTTGTGTTTCTGACATCATTTCTATCAACCTTATCCAGAATACACTAGCACTGTGGAAGCATGGCATAGAATTTTGTTTCCAAATTAGCTTTAGTGTGACTTGACTTACTCTTGCTGACCAAAAAAAGGGTGAACATCTGTTTTATTTACTGTTTACCATATAGATGGATTAAACCTACATGGGAAAAGGTTTTAACCAAAACTACCAAGCCCTTAATTACAGAAACAGTAATTCCATAATGATTAATCTATATACCTTGAAAAGTAGGACCAAAGCTGGCACAGCCTCATACCTGCTGCAGACCTGCTTGAATCATAGAACAACAGATTTTAGTTTAAATTTCGAATTTCCATAAAATACAACTATTTTCTGTTACCTGGAGGAGTTATATCTAATAACTACATCAACATTTCTCAGTTGATAGTTATACACATAATTGGAAATCTGAGGCCAGTCACACATTTTGCAGTCAGTTGTGCAGGCAAATAGAACTGGATTTATCCCGTCACTGACTATAGGTCTTGACAGTTCTTCCAGAGGTATAATTTTTTGCATTGATGTAACTGGGGGTCCTTTTCATTCAATGATTTTTCCTCTATCTGCTTTGTAGGTTAATCTATCAGATTATCTGTTTTTAATCTAAAAAATTCTGCATTTTAGTTTGCTAGTACTACCAGAACACTTTACTGAGATACACAAATTCTACCGTTCAACTCCAGCAAAATCAGTAAAAATTCAGAAGTTAATTCTGTTTCATATATATATACACGTAAATTAACACATAAATTTGTAATATAGGAAAAAAATATATGAACAAATAAATAGTGTTTTGTGGTCACATCTGTGCAAGCTTGGAAGTTTTATTCTCCAAAGTATTGTTTATGAAAGGAGGCCTCGATATTAGAGCATTTGTTAGAATGAACTCGTAGATGAAGATTTGAATCTTGACTAATTCAGAATGTTCACAGTTAAATTTATTATTATTATTATTATTATTATTATTATTATTATTATTATTATTATTATTATTTGAACCATTTGGGAATCCTACTCCTTTTTACTTGGGATTTGGCTAGAAGTTGGGCTTACCACTTACAGAGCTAGATATAACACGTCTGGAGAGAAGATGTGGTTGTGATCCAGAACAATCAAAAAAAGATGCATGGGTGAAAAGTCAACATGTATGGTGCCTGAAAACCTTTGATTCTTCATCTTGACCTGTGCACAAACCAGAATCAAGAGATTCTGTAAATGTTTCCTTTCTGCTGTGCCTGAAAAAATCCAGAGAAATTGAAATATCTAACAAAAATACAAACAAACAAACAAACGAACAACATACTAATTATTCATTCTGGGAACTTAAGTTACATGTGGTTCTCTTTTTTCAGGAAATATTCTTTAACATCAAAGTCATGATTCCTTAGGACTGAAATACATTTTAATGATGAAAGAAAAGAGTATGAAATTCAGCCAAAATTATTCTAGGTAGCTCAGGAATTAATACCTCAGTAAATTCTGCTAAAGTATTGTAATAGATTACTTTTTTCTTTGCATTCCCTGGGTAGGAATAACCCCAACATGGCATACAAGTTTACTAGTGTTTCTTGGGTTATTTGGAATGTGCATAGCGCCTGTGGTGCTCTCGTTATACGAGCCCTTCTCTAGAGCCCTTCCTCTTCTACCCCGCTCATGGCACTGTGGGTGCAGAGATCTCCGATCACACGCCCCCATTCCTCCTTGGTTGTGGTTCCAAGAGCTATGGTCCTCCAGAAGATGATGACTTCCTTGGCATATACCACTGGCTACAGCCAAGCTGGAGGAAGAGCACCCAAGGATTAATGCCCAGGGGTTTCATGCAATCAAAAGAAAAATTTGTTTTGTTTCCAAACCAGCAGCAGCAACAAAGATTAGAGCTAGTGCACAGTGACCATAGTGGCATGCTTAGTGCATATGTGTGACGACAACAATATGCCAATTCTTAATGAGAAGCAGGAATTTTTGGCTCAGGCCTTACTGTAAGATCTTAAAGATTTTACAGCCACTTTAAAAATGAGAGGACTTTGTGATGCTTTTCTTTGTCTATAGCTACAAAAGTACACACATATATCACATGTATATATGAAAGAGAGGAGAAATAATGCATGCATAACAAAACAGACAATGTGGTGATGACAACTTGTAGGGTACATCTCGAATTTATTTAATTTAATAGACAATAGCCTGCCGTAATGTTTTAAGCCAATGAAGTCTTCTCTGGCTCCCAAATGTTTGCTAAAATAACTTTTTTTCTTTGTTAATTTCCAATTCTTGGCTGCATTTTGTGCTAATTTCAAACATATGTCGTATACAAAATATGTTAATTTTGAAAGCCAAATCTGGCAGGAGATGATTGTAGAACTGGCATGGAGAGGTTTGGGACAAACAAACAGACAAGCTCAAAGCTGGCAGGATGCATTTACATTCCACCAATTGGGTTTTTTTTTGTTTGTTTGTTTTGTTTTGTTTTAAACTCTTCCAGCTATTTCCATGTATGCACAGGCAGGAATAATAAAGTAAAAGCAAATTTCAGTATAAAGAGAAAACACTAATTTAAGCATCTGCTGTATTTTAATTTACCTTATAGGAATTAAAAAACAAACAAACAAACAAAACACAGCAGAGATCAAATGGGTCAACTCACACCTTCTGGTCCCTAAATACTGTAGATGAAAGATATGCTAAATAAAATGTAGAACTGTTTATGATATGTATTTTACTCTTTACTGGAACAATAGCTAATGAACTGGCTATAAAAAAAGCAGTGGTTTGTTATGATTTTTGCAAAAATCCTACAGTTTGCTGTCAGCTGAAAACAGTTACACTTCATTATTTGCTGCTTTTCAAAAATGGCATCTTCTCAGACAAAAAGCATCCAAATCATTCCAAAAAACCTGAAATCCCTGTTTCCTCTATACCAATCTCTATACAGTTAGTTTAATTCCAAATGTATTGATTTTCACAGACTAGGTTTTCATTTTTGCTTCTTAAAGGTATTTTTACATGTGGTACTTGGTACTTATGTTTAATTCCTAAATTACTTGTGCATTTTTGTGTGTACTTATATTTATTGATCTTATTGTAGCAGAAGTTCTCGTTATTGTTTAATATACATAGGTTATTCACATAGGCTTAATATACATAGGCTTTTCACAAGGAAATTTGATAACGATAGTCTTGGTTCTTGCAGATAGGTCTCTAAATAAAACCACATATGGCTACATACCAAAGTAAAAAACTTTTTTGAGAAAATACAAAAAAAAAAGAAAAAAAAAAAGCACTAAGGAGTACTATAAGAAGAGACAATAGAAAACTAAACATAAGAAGCCAACTTTAATTTTGTCCCCTTAGTTTAATGCGTTGCAGACTCAAATTGTGGGATAATTTATTCTTTATTCTATCTTTTCTATCTTTTCTAATTTTTAGTTTATTTCCTATATGATATGGTGTTTGTTTTTTTGGTTGGTTGGTTGGTTGGTTATTTGTTTTTTATTAGGTCCTGAATTGGAACATATACAAACTTCTTAAAATCTTCCACCATTAGATATTTCAAAAATCTTTAGTAGAAAGTATTGATGTCAACTATCACAAAATATATGACTGATGTTAAAGTATATAAAAATATATACTAAATTGTGTTTTTAGAGTCAAAAGATAATGAATCAAAATGATAAAGTCTAAATGAACTTTTTTTTACATTGCATAAATGTCATCTTCTTACAGTACACAGCTGAAAAGAGAGTGAAAACAAAATATTTTTCAAACTAAACAAAACTTTTCTCTGTCAAAATGTTTTGGCACCCCTGAAAATACATTTTCAGCCAGTTAAGAATTGAATTTTGCAAAACAATTTTCCATTTCTTATCTAAATAAATGTATGATTCCCTTAGATAACAGTGTTATGAATAACTTCTATAGGTGAGCAATCAAATGGTTTATTCATTGAAGTGACTGAGCTCCAACTGTCTCAAACTGATGTATTATTTCTCAAAATTCTGAAGAGTAAATCACTGCCAATCTGACTGAATGATGGGAAATATGAGGTACAAAAGAAAGAACTAATAGAGCAATTTTGAGGATTCTTTAATGGTTCGTCTTGCTGATGAAGAAAAGCAAGACCAGCCAACATTATGACTTTAAGACAGCCAACATACAGAAATGTCTGCAAAAATCCTGGTGGTAGATGGTAATCAGAATACAACTACTCATTTTGGAAATCTATTTAAAAAAAAAAAAAAAAAAAAAAAAGCTTACAATAGGTACCATAGCACACTTACTTCTGGATCATATACTATTAAAAAAAATAAGGTGATAGTCCTGGACAATTAAACTAAGTTGTGGGGAAAGGGACACTTTAAGTAAGCTTTAAAACATAAAATGTGTGGGATATGAAAATAAGACTGAAAAGACATAAAATATGTTTAAGTGCAATTCTGTATCGTTTAAGAAATTATAGTGATAGAAGGTTCTCCCAACAGACTGTTTGAAATAGTTATTCAGACCAGAGGGGAATAAGAAATTTACAGACAGTTAAAAAAAAAAAAATCTTTCCACTCAAAGTTTTTTCTCAGGAGTATAGAACAGATTTCAGTGGTTTAGCACTGAATTTGTGCACTGTGGAAGTAACAGCAGAATTGTTTCTGTCTGGACAAATGTTTGTGTATAGATCAATGATCTTTCTATATTTACTGAAAATGAATTTCTAACATAGTCTTTGTAATCACTGGTGGGCAACAGAAAGAATCAGCAGAAAAAAGAATCGTGCCCTGCGCTCTGCTGAAATACTTTTACCATTCTTTTGCAGAGATCAGTGGAAGTTACATTCAATATAGGCAATATATACAGAGAGAGCTCAGTTATCCTTGGTTAATTGTATTTTTTTTTTTCCCTGGGACACCACTTTTTGTTCCTGGGACACCTTCTTTACTCAAGCAAATTGGTCACTTGTTCCTCTATAATTTGCACTCAGAAGTAATTTGTAATTAAGTTGTATCTTCAGAAAGAGATCCTACTCATAATGAAAAAAATACATATTATTTTCTTTACTAGAAGGAAAACACATGAAACTTGAGAAAAGAAGCAGAACTTAGGCTGGCCTTGTTAGTTTGACACTTCATAGCAAGAGAAAAAATACAGAAGTTGCATTTATCACAGGTTCTTTTATAAGCTAACAGGAATAATTGGTAATATTTACACACATATTTGGATAACACATCTTCTCAGAAAAGAAGTTCATAAAAATGTTGTTACACCAAAGAAAATGTTAAAGAAGAAATTAAGTTTACAACTGATTTTAAATAAGATCTTGACACCATGGACATCTATTTTAGAAGCTTAACTTTACTAATGGCATAATATAAATGCATAATATAGACAAGTAGCATATAATAACAATAATATTTATTAAAATTAATATATAATATATTATAAAATATAAAATATTACATATAATATATAATGAAATCATAATATTTATTATAATCAATAAAATTAAAATAGCATATAATACTAATAGCATAATATAAACACGAATGTTTAACCCTGTAAAACATCAAGGCTGTCTAAAAATTCTTATTACTAAGCTGTTTATTTTCATTTTTTTTGAAACATTCAAATTCTTTTTTTTTTTTTTTGAACATTCAAATGTTCATTTGCTTATATGTTTGTTGAAATTTAACCAGCTGGACTGAAATTTTGCACATTAAATATCTATTGCAGAGTGGTATCATTAGTTTTTTTCTCACAATTTCACGGAAAGAGGTCCAGACATTTCCAGTATTTCAGGAGATAGGAGAGGGATTCTCGTCTTCCCTTAAAAGAGTGGTTAACTTTCTCTTTGAGAAGCTTCAGAGCAGGTATTTGAATGTAGGACTGCTCCATTAGCCATTGGAAAAGTTAGAAAAAAAATTTAGGACTGTAAAACAGCAAAGGTAAGGATTTCATATTCAGTTCTAACTTTGGGACAACATACCTGTGTGTTTAATTTTACAACCTTAACATTTTTATTTATTTTTTAACATAATTTTGTTGTGTATTTTTATTCAATATATATAAAAGTGGTTGTTCAACCGTTGCATAAATAGGTAGAATGTAAAACTTAATTTTTAGGAAAAAGACTTTGAGGAAACAAATATCAAATGGTGCTCTGCTTATTTTGCAAGATATAAATTTGCAAGATATTACACCTTTGTCTTAGTCAGTGATCTTACAGTAACATTAAAAATCCAACTGTTAATTTCATAGTCATTTAGTGCTTCATGAAGAAAGCTAACCTTATTACTCTATGACCATTTTCACAAAATAAACAAACAAAACCCATTATATTAGCATTAGATTAAGACACCTTTTACCTACATGCTTCCATTGAAAATTTTTGCTTCTGTTTCAAAACACCAGTGAACTTAATATTGTAGGATTTGGTATGTTACAAATACATACTTTATAATGGATTAAGATATGTATATATACATCATACATATTAATTTGTGTATAATTTTGCATATGTAATACATTTTAATGTGTTAGAATCTACTTGCAAAGATTCTTTTACTACTTTTACCTCTGCTTTTATTTTTTTTCCACTTTTTTTTTAAAGTCTTTTTTTAAACCAAGGTTTGTGTGACTTTGATCTAGATATATTTATTGCTGTATGATATATGGGAAATTTTCTCAACATCGTACTTGAAGATTATGAAGATTATCATTTGTTTTTAATTCTTCTTTAATGAGAATTTATTTATTTTCTAAGAAATACATTTTGCTGTTTTAAATAAAATCAAAAATTATATCAACTCTTGCTTTAAATTTAATTTTCTCTCTTCTAATTTTCTATGTTTTTGTGTTCATAAGTAACGTATAAGAAACACCTACAGATGTTGCAATTATCAACTACACATTTTTTCTTTTTGCAAAGATTTTGCTTGTGCATGTTTTAGAGCAGAATGGTATTACCTTTACATATTCCCTGTCTAAAATACACATTTATTTGTCATCTTCCTTCAAAGGAATCAAGGATCACAAACTACTTTTACAGACTGAAGCATGGAGAGCAGAAGTGACTTGTCCATAAGAAAGCTAGATTAGATCTCAGGACCCCAGTTCACAGGCCTTCTATTTTAAGGTATATTGCCCAGTTCCTGCTAAAATACCATTTGTTCTGCAGGTTTTGTGAAGTGAGCACTGGTACTGTCAGACCAGCATTGGCACCAAGAAATGTATAATCTCTATTCTCCTTTGTCCTGGGAGGAAACCCCCTGAGATTTTTCAGTCATTTTCTCTACTATCTTATAGCATCAGGGATGAGTTTCTCCCTAAATATAATTTGTAACAATGTTCTCTAAATGAGTTGCTACTATCTATTGTCTTTCAAGGATGTTATTAGCTTTTATAGAACTAAAAAACCTGCTTGAAGTCGCATATGCTTAAGTCTCTAGAGTAACAGATCCTTATTCATCCTTCTTATTATGTTACAGCAGCAATCATGTACAGAAAGATGTAAATTTTCTCCAAGACTGAAATCAAAACTGTCTTGTAAATACTTTCCTGCTCATTATTTATACTTTATACTTGCAAAATAAAATAAAACTCAAGAAAAGCAAACGACGACAGGATATTTTGAACAAGCCTTGCTTTCCAGGGTATGATTTTGGGAATGCAGAAATTAAAATAGCTTTTGATAAAAAGTCTAGTTTGACAGAAGTTTGCTATAATGTGAAATACTACAAGCTGAGTTTGAATGTGGCATGCCAGTAAATGTACAGAATATAGCTGCAAATAACAGAATTGGAGTTCATTCTATTCTGTTACTGTTTCTTAAATAAAATAAAAATCAGAAATTTAACGGACTGTGTTTTGCTTTTAGGTTTAAATCCACAGAAACTTTTCTGAAGTTGATAAGCTCATATAGTTGTATCTGAGGGAGGAATTTGATCACAGAACCTCTCCAGGTATTGAACTAGTTAAAAGTGTTAATTAGTGGCATAGGAGAAAATGTTAGTGTAAGCAGTGCAGCTGCCAGCTGATATTCATGTCACAGCTTTGATATTCAGAAAGTGCATAGAAGGTGAAGACTGTTATCAAATGTGCTGTAGAGGCTGTCATTAAATACAGGTATTCACATCTTGCACACCAGTTCCCACCTACCTGAAGTGGTGTGTAATGGAGGGCTCATCACTGTCATGAGGTTCTCTTGAAATCTCCTGGCTGTGACAGGTCTGTGCTTTACAAGTGCTTAGCTTTGGCCTAAAAGCCAAGGTAAATGAAATCTAGATTATCAGTGAGAAGAAATCTAAATTATGAAAACAATGGGATAATGAAAGGCTATATTTTTTCCTTGATTTCTCCTGTGTTTTACATTATGTTACATATACCTGGGGTTTGGTGGTAAGTTTCAGCAGAGGAGCTCATGTGGTGTCCTTCCCAGATTCTCTCCACCCCTGTCATGGTCACTCATTAAAACATATCTGCTCAAATAAAAACAGTAAACAATAAAAAAAAAACAACTGTAATGTTTTAACATATTCTTCTTATTTTCCTGTTGGGTAGTAGGATTGCTGATAGATGAAAGCTTTGCTAAAGGATTTTGAGATTTAAAATTCTGGCATTCTTATGAAAATAAAATATTTAATATTTCCTAATTAAAGAAAAAACTTTCAATCTCCCCCTTGCTTTTTTTCTTTTTAAACATGAACTTATTTCAAATTTGTAGAAATATTTTTATGTTGACTTCTTCTAGTTCATGTATTTTTGCATTAAAAAAAGGAAGTTATCATCTGAGAATGTCAAAACAAGATATTTCTCAGACAGCTAAATAATTTTTTCTTACATTTTATTTTGAGATTAAATTATGCTAACATGCCTGGTGTAATTGACTTCTGTGAAGTATTCTGTCATAAGATTCTGTACAAAATTTTTCTCTAAATTTTCTGTTGAGATAAAACATAAATAAAACATGTCTGTCCTACAGTATGCTTTTAAAACTTATTGTCCATATGAAAAGTATTACATGTTTGTTATGTATATATTCTGAACCAAATGTTTTTCAGCTTTTCATTCACCAAGTATTCTATGTGGATATTTCAGAAATGTTCCATTGTCACAATAAAAGAAGTTAAAATTTTCCACTTCCCATATGAATAGTGAGAATGAACACTTTCAGTAATCTGGATTCATCCTCTAGCTTCAAGGAGAAATAACAGCTGTTCCAGATGTTAGTCATTCCTAAAAAAGCAATAGATTGTGTTTAGTTTTTATTCAAAATGTGGAACTCCCTGCTAGTCATATTTACGCCCTGCTGCTAGAGTGGAGGCAGAATAAATGTTCCTTATCAAACAGGTAAAGGGAAAAGAAAAGCTTAAAAGCTTGAGAACAAAGAGGAAGCAGATTTCCATAAAACATGAGTGATTTTTACATCTGATTTTAGTTTAGGGTTGCCAGTTTTGAATCAGAAGCATTACCAGGTTGTTGAGCTCCAGAGAAGTATATATTTCTTAAGAGTCTAAGAGTCTACTAGGGATTCAAAAAGTCTCACTCTTTCTTCTGTTGAAGCTCCTGCAAGGAAAAGGATTAAAAAAAAAAATCCAGATAGGGTGCAAAAGTGTGCTCATTTTATGTTCTTGATTTCTGACACAGTCTCTGTACCTCCCTCAATGAACTTGAGATTTGTACGAGAACAGTGGTAACTGAATCTATGGCAAGTAGTTTATAACAGTTTTCAAGTTCTACTTTAAATGATGTCATATATTTCTCAGAATTGGGATAGTTAAAACACTGTAAAGGAAATAATCAAGGACATGATAGGTATCTCATTTTCCCCCTCCCTGACATCCTTCCTGCTTCATATGTTGGGATTTATTTCTCTTCCTTATCCTATTCATGCTCTGCAGTTTGGTAATGTTGGTCTCTCTCTCTCTCTCTCTCTCTTTCTTTCTTTCTTTCTTTCTCTCTCTCTCTCTTTTTCTCTGTTTCTTTCTCTTTTTTTCTCTCTTTCTTTCTCACTTTCTCTCTTTCTTTCTCTCTTTCTCTCTTTCCCTTTCTCTCTTTCTTTCTCTCTCTCCTCTCTCTCTTTCTTTCTTTCTTTCTCTCTCCCTTCCTTCCTTCCCTCCTTCCCTCCTTCCCTCCTTCCTTTCCTTCTTTCTTTCTATCTTGTTTTTACTGGCAACAGTTCTTTGAATTTAATAGCTTTGTGCTTACTAATAACCCTTTGGTAAAAAACTATGCCTTTTTACAGCAGTAATGATTATATTATTCTTTCATGTATCGTCAAGAGTTAATCCTTAGCCTTAAATAAACAAAGGAATAAATAGAAAAAACATTACTCTGGCTTTCTTGTCACACACTATTTATGTAATACATACATATTGATGTATTGTATATATGTTATAGATAATTATGTACAGTTATAGTATATAGTATTTTCTCTACATTATGTTATACACTGATAAGTTCATTTATATTTTTATATGGTCTGTCTAAATATACAGATAAATGTTACAATAATTTATGTTAATATATTAATACATGTATAAATTGATACATCAATAACAGCATTTTTTCATATTTCTATATTTATTTATTTTTCAAATTTCTATATTTATTTAGATTTTATTTTTTTTGCGATCCAGAATAACTAATGTAGAAGCTCTGAACAACCTTGAAGACAAAATTATGGGAAATACACTTGAATATGCAGGATCCTAGGAATTTCATTGTTTCTTTTTTCACGGATTTCATTTATATAACTCTGATGCTGAAAGGAGAAATAATGTTGTATAATATTTGTAAATACTGGTCTAGTGTATTAGGGCCACATATGACTTTGCAACTCCAAGAATGTTTGACCAATGCCATTAAAAGTTTCACACCTTCATCTCCGTCTCTGTGGCTATGACATCACTGAACGTCATTTTATGAAATGTTCTGCACAGTTAAGCTTTTATTTTGGGGTAGTGAAGACACAAACACATATTTGATTTTATTTGACAGAGATTTAAGACCAGAGGGATGCAGTATTATTGTTCCATGTATTGAGAACTGCTGTAAAGAAGTTAGCAGTGACACAAGATACCTACAGAGATCTTTAAAATAGGACTACTAAGGAAATGAAATCTACAAAAAAATGTCAACAATCTTAGAGTCTATTTAAAATTTCATCTTGTTTTTAAACTATTTTTGTGTGCATATATCATAGTGTTACTTGCTCAGTATTAGGGCCAGTTCTCTTTAATATCTTTAGCGATGATCTGGACGAAGGGATCGAGTGCACCCTCAGTAAGTTTGCAGACAACACCAAGTTAAGTGCACATGTTGATCTGCTCGAGGGTAGGAAGGCTCTGCAGGAGGACCTGGATAGGATGGACTGATGGGCTGAGGTCAAATGTATGAAGTATGAACAAGGCCAAGTGCCGGGTCCTGCACCTGGGGCACAGCAACCCCAAGCAGTGCTACAGGCTGGGAGATGAGTGGCTGGAAAAGTGCCTGGCAGAGAAGGACCTGGGAGTATTGGTTGATAGTCAGCTGAATATGAGCCAGCAGTGTGCTCAGGTGGCCAAGAAGGCCAACAGCATCCTGGCTTGCATAAGAAGCAGTGTGGCCAGCAGGGCTATGGCAGTGATTGTCCCCCTTTACTCAGCTCTGGTGAGGCCACACCTCGAGTATTGTGTTCAGTTCCGGGCTCCTCACCACAGGAAGGACATTGAGGTGCTTGAGCATGTCCAGAGAAGGCTATGAAGCTGGTGAGGGTTCTGGAGAACAAGTCTTATGAGGAGAGGTTGAGGGAGCTGGGGTTGTTTAGCCTGGAGAAGAGGAGGCTCAGGGGCGACCTTATCTGTAAGTATCTTAAAGGAGGCTGTAGTGAGGTGGGGGTTGGTCTATTCTCCCACGTGCCTGGTGACAGGATGAGGGGGAATAGGCTAAAGTTGCGCCAGGGGAGGTTTAGGTTGGATATTAGGAAAAACTTCTTTACTGAAAGGTTTGTTAGGCGTTGGAATGGCCTGCCCAGGGAAGTGGTTGTGTAACCATCCCTGGAGGTCTTTAAAAGACGTTTAGATGTAGAGCTTAGTGATATGGTTTAGTGGAGGACTAGTTAATGTTAGGTCAGAGGTTGGACTAGGTGATCTTGGAGGTCTTTTCCAACCAAAATGGTTCTGTGATTCTGTGAGACTTCAACCATGAATATTTGGATTGAAAGATCAAATGGGGTAAAATGTATATAAAGTCAAATACAACATTAAAGCAAGGAAAAGTTTTGTACAATAATTGAAGTTCATTGGCCATAAGGTTTTCAGTGCCTATGCCATACATTCCAGCAAACTACCTTGTCATATATGTCAATAATAAACGTATAAAAACTCCTACAAGGAAGAAATTATCAGAGACTTAGTGATAGACTGTTAATAATATTAATTTCAGTTTATAAGAAGTAAGAGAGAAAAAACTCTGTGATTGAAAGTCTACATCTTACACATGTCCTGTATTTAAGCATTTCAAGTGAACATATATCATGACTGAGGAAGAAACCCTGCAAAATATTGTGTTCTGATTGCAGTTCAGATCAGGTCATTTCTTACACAAGGAAAGATGAGATCAGATTAAATTTCAGTGGAATCACTCACCCCATCTAATCACTGGCTTTAACTTTCAAAAGATTCAAGAGTTGTCTAAAGCTAGCTTTGTCTACTCGTATGAAGACAGAACAGAAAGAGGAAGCAGAGAAAAGGGAATGAACATTGGGAACATAAACAAAGGGAATGAACATTGCCAATTATATAGGAAAAAAGGGATATGTTTTTTTTCTCATATAAATGTCTGCTGTGCAGAAGTGGAAATGGAGTGCAATTGGCATTACAAGGCAGAATGAAAAATCCACAGATCTGAGCAAATTTGTATTACAGCTTGATTTACAAAACTAGACAGACAAAAAGATTATGATTAGTTCATTATTCAGCAGTGAAGATAAATGGAGAGAAGCAGGGGCAAGACTAATACTTCAGATTATTTGAGAAAAAAAGTTGCTCAATTTGTGAGGCATCAAGCTTTTGGGGTGATGTGTATTCACTCGCTTTAGTGGCAGGTGACCTTCTAGGCCTTCTGAATGCTGGCTGGTGGATATTTTGTCATATGGACACATGCTTATAACCGTTTATTCTGTGTGTATCTGAGTGAGAATTCATATGGTCTGCTGAACATGCACTTCTTTTCACCACCTTCCACCATAAAATTATTGTTTAGAGACCATTATCCCAAGTAATCATTGTTTTGCTGTTTCAAATTTTAACTTAACTCTCTATCCAGAAAAAGAGAAAGCATTCATATTTTTCTATACACTGGAAAACAGATAACATTCCCTTCCCTGAATAAATTCCCTAAAGGTTAAAAATTGCTGTTCTGAAGGGAATAAAGAGGCCTAGGATACACAGTCTTTGTTGGAAATATACTAATTTTATGTCAAACTCCACAGAAATGACATTTAATATTCTTTCAAGGGAGGGTAGGAGCAATAGCAAGTCAGGAGTAGAAGACAGTACAATTGGACCAGTCTTCCTATTTCTGATTCCATAGAAATCTGTTGTAAGTGACTACCTGACTATAGCCAAATGATAAAATAAAGTACCTGCTATATACAGATATTATGTGAAATTGCTAAACTCTCTGGAGAATATACCTTTAACAGTCACTCTAATAATGTAGAGTTGGGAGGCCATATTTTCTTTCCTTCAGAGCTGTACATTATCTTTTTCTCATTCCCAGTAACAACATGATAGATTACAGAATCACAGAATCGTAGAGGTTGGAAGGGACCTTGAAAGATCATCGAGTCCAACCCCCCTGCCAAAGTAGGTTCCTTAGTGCAGGTTGCCCAGGTAGGCGTCCAGGAGGGCCTTAAATATCTCCAGAGAAGGAGACTCCACAATCTCCCTGGGCAGCCTGTTCCAGTGCTCCGTCACCTTCACTGTGAAGTTCTTTCTCATGTTGGTGTGGAACTTCCTGTGCTCTATCTCGTGGCCATTACCCCTTGTCCTGTCCCCACAAACCACTGAAAAGAGGTTGGCCAAATCCCTCTGTCTCCCACACCTCAGGTATTTATACACATTGATGAGATCCCCTCTCAGTCTTCTTTTCTCCAGGCTGAACAGACAGGTCTCTCAGCCTTTCTTTGTAGGGAAGATGCTCCAGGCCCCATATCATCTTTGTGGCTCTCTGCTGGACTCTTTCCCGGAGATCCCCGTCTTTTTTGTACCGGGGAGCCCAGAACTGGACACAGTACTCCAGGTGAGGCCTGACCAGAGCAGAGCAGAGGGGGAGGATCACCTCCCTTGACCTGCTGGCCATGATCCTTTTAATGCACGCCAGGATCCCATTGGTCCTCTTGGCCACCAGGGCACACTGCTGGCTCATGGTCAACCTGTCGTCCACCAGGACCCTCAGCTCCTTCTCCTCAGAGCTCCTCTCCAGCAGGTCGTCCCCCAGCCTGTACTGATACATGCAGTTCTTTCCCAGGTGCAGGACTCCACACGTGCTCTTATTAAAACTCATTCGGTTTCTTCCTGCCCATCTCTCCAGCCAGTCCAAGTCTCACTGAATGGCAGCACAGCCTTCTGGTGTATCAGCCACTCCTCCCAGCTTTGTGTCATCAGCATACTTGCTGAGGGCAGACACTATTCCCTCATCAAGGTCATCAATGAAGATGTTGAACAAGACCGGACCAGCACTGACCCCTGGGGAACACCGCTAGTCACAGGTCTCCACCCAGACTCTGCGCCGCCAATCACTGCCCTCTGAGCTCGGCCAGTCAGCCAGTTCTCAACCCACCTTACTGTCCACTCATCTATCCCACACTTTCTCAGCTTTGCTATCAGGATGTCATGGGAGACAGTATCAAAAGCCTTGCTAAAGTCAAGGTAGATGACATCCACTGCTCGATTACACAGACAACATTTGGCAAAATTATTGTCAACAGAGAGTTGAATTCAGGCTTGGATTTCAGGCATCTAGAGAAAAATTCAAAGGATTTTGTTCACAATGTTGTCAAAGTATAACATCAGCGATAGTCACAATAAAGGGACTTAAGATTATCCTTAATTCACAGATAATTTACTTGGATACCACGTTTAAGATATTTGGTTATGTTGCAGATATCCTGTTCAGAATTTTTAAAAATGTTTAGAAAATCTGGTATTACAGGCTTGATACTTTTCAAGTCATGTAATTTGATCTCCCAGGTGCACTGATGTATCATTTCTATGAAACCCAGTTCTACACTATTATGAAGTTCAAAACAATCTTTTTTTTTTTTTTTTTAAATAATTCTTCAAGATTTCCTTCAGAAAGGGATTTTTGTCATTGCTTTAAGATAATACAGCTACAAAATTATACATGTTGCATGAATGCTCTCTGCATTTTATTTTTTTTTCTGAACAGTAAAAGTGAATCTGAGTAATTTGTGTGAACCGATTATACCAGGGTTTCAAACTCAAGGAGAGTGCAGTACGCATTGTGTGACATATTACAAACAAAAAATGGGAGGCCAGTATTTGTAGTTTTGGTCTTTGCTGAAACACACTACGGTGGATAGAACTGCAATGAACTGCAAAGTGATTAACTGGCAGTAGGAAGTAAGACATTTATTTAAATCTAGTACTGTACTCACAGTTGCCTTGCACTGGGACTTTGATGCATATGCCAGGGTTATAATAATAACACCCTTAAGGTCCATTTACTACAAGGCTGAGCAGTCAGAGTTCATGTTCGTTTTGCATCAAACTCAGTTTTTCTACTAGCAATGAGAGTATTGATGTTGCTGACACAGTGAATAGAGATTCCTCCTGATTGCTCACAGGGGCTTTCATCAGTTTTCTTTTAAAACAAAGAGTCTGTTCTAAAACTTGCAGTCTTTGGCTGTGGGTTGCATAAGTGTGAAACGTTGTATATGCAACAGGTGCTGTAAATGAATGTAAAGTGTAAGTGAACAGAATTCTAAGTGTATGATCGTGCAAAAAAAAAAAAAAAGCGATAGTAAATTATTTAGCTGGAATAAAGAAATTAGACGAAACATTATACTGGGACAAAGAATGAGACTGACACTCATTTCCTGGGCAAACCGTACTAGATTGAATTGCCTTTGAAATCTCAGAAACTCAAGAAAGTAAACAAATAAATAAGAAAGACTTCTATCACTATGCCCTGCAGTGAATTCATAATTTCAGTGAGTTCAATAATGCGCTATTTTGTATTGTTTATCCTGAATTTCCAAACATCCCCTACTCAGGACACATAAAAAATAAATTTGGCTTAAATGTATTTAGTTTTATAAATAATTCATTGTAAGTATTTGTTTATTTTATTACTTATAACTTCTGACACTGGATTTTTGAGCTTCTTGCTGTAACTTAGAAGAGTACCAACTTTTAAGAATTGTAAGCCATAAAATATATATAGCAGATTTTTTAACATTTCTCCGTGAATATGGGATTTAAAATCATCACAGTTTGTTACAGCACTACTGATAAGACAAAGAACTGACACTGAGTTGATGATTTGTTGGTAGTGCTGCATACATAACGTACAGTCCTGGACTGTGAAGCTCAGTGAACAGAGCATTATAGCTGTAACAGTGCAGTAGCTCACCAAAGCTAATACAGCAATAGATTTATTGGAAAGCTACAAAATGTTTAGGGTCTTTCCAAATACACCTATGAACACATTCCTTGTGGCGGTTCCCCAGCCTCTAAATCTCTCTTACATGGGCCTGTCCCAACTCATGTCCCACTACAGAGGTAGAAAATGGCCTAATCACAGTGGCTGTTCTTAGGTAATATTGTTACATGACTAAAGCATTTAAACAGTACACCTTAAAATAAATATTTAAACAATCTTTATACGTTTGTTTATATTTCTACAAAGAACCATCACTCTCAAAATCTTTGTATAAACAAAATTCTGTTCATGGGAACATTCCCAAATAAAAAGGATAAAAGAGTCAAAGACTACATGAATATACAGCTAAAGATGAAATGCCTGTTTACTCAATATTCCTAAGGAATTACCCAAATGCTAGAAATGGATCTATGTGACATTTAAAATAAATGCCAGTTTTACAGTATTTAAACAGAGAAAAAGAGAGTGTAGATAAGAATAAACATTCTTTGTTGTGGTTTAGGAGGTGCTCACTCCACTTTGCTGTACTGTGAGTTTAGATAAAATGAGGAAGTACTGTAAATTTTGTAAGAAAATCGTATCTTCAGATTTTCAGACCAGACAGGTTTGGATAAGCTTTAAATAAGCATTAAATTCCACCAAACACATGAATCTAAGCAAAATGCTGAATTGTCTGAGGTTTATGTATATAAGTACATATGAATATAGGTATATCAACTTGTTGGATTAATATGGATACAGAACTTCTAATATTTGCACTGATTTATCAACTTGTCAGGAAACAGCTAAATGGTATATCAGTACAAAAATACTAATCTGACTACACAGCATAGCTGTCTGTGGATAAAAGTTGTATTGAATCATAGGGAGTTCTCACACATGTTTACAATATCTAGGATCTGTTCTACAAATTGATTTTTTTCAATAACAAACTACAATAAGAAAAGAAATCCTGACAGATTTTCATGCTAATTTTTATTCTACAGACATTATAGAATTAAGGTATCACTGAATGCATATTGATGTGAGCTGAGCCAGCAAACTATTGTTTATTTTTATTTCCCAAGGTCTTCCATTTTTTAAACCATAACTTGATTTCATTACTTACATATTGTTGACTTAACTGCAGTTCAATTAAACTGCTTTCCTACACAGTGTACATGTCCAGACTGTTAACTACTCCATAATTTAGTGTACAAATACTATTAAAAACAAAACAAAACAAAACAAAACAAAAAGTATTTCTCAATTACCTTTACAGGATCATTTATGTTATAAAAACATATATATATATATTCCACATCAAAGCATAAAACTGAACAGTCCAAAACAGTGGCTGGCAAGTACTCTTTGGGGATCAACTGCTTTGATGCTTAATTCTTGCTTTACATTAAACTTATCTAATATAATAATAACTGAATGGCAAGAAGGGGTTTCTTTTCAGTTTGGATGAAGACTTCAAATGTACTTGAGTTTCTCTGCTTGGGAAATTTAGTGTGTAACCTATCAGAAGAAGGAAGGTATTGGTGTTCTAATACAAGCATGAAATTGTAATGTCCAACTATGTTGTTTAAATTTATACTGTGTTCTAAGAATCATAAATTAAGCTCTGAGTAAAGCTGAATGGATGTAGATTTCATTTTTTTTTTTCTGTACATCTTCTTCCTTTGGTGTCACAACAAATGAGGTCATTGTACCTGAGTGCCTGTTGAACTATGGTAGCTGTCTTCAGGGCTTCTGGTTCTAAAGAAACACACCCATCACAATGGTCCTGCACTAATCTTTTAGCCTCTAGCAAAGGAAAGGCAAAGAATATAAGAAAAAATGATGAAAAATACTGTATTTCAGATCTCCAGGAAAGAAGGTACCAAAATGAAAATTCAAGTGAAAAAAAGCTAGATTTTTGAAAGAATATTATTTGGCTGGAACTAGCATACCAAAAGAAAAATGGTGTTAAAGTGAGAATATAAATCAACAAACTTCATTTTAACTGTGGTAAATCATAGACTATATAATTAGTGGAAGACTTCATATCTTAATGATGTTACCATAATAATACGGTGATACTATCATATGTTATTACAAACAATATGCTAAGAGTGTAATTGACAAAGATAATTCTGGTACATCAGTGATAAAAGGAAGACTAAAGAAATTCTGGGCCCTCTCCAGAAGGAAACGGGAGACCTGGTCTCCTGGGATATGGAGAAGGCTGAGGTACTCAATGATTATTTTGCCTCGGTCTTCACTGTCAGGAGGTCTAGCCACATAGCCCGAGTCCCAGAAGGCAAAGGCATGGACTGGGAGAATGAAGAACTGCCCAATGTATGAGAAAATCAGGTTCAAGACCAGCTAAGGAACCTAAAGTTGCACAAGTCCATGGGACTGTCTGAGATGTATCCGTGGGTCATGAGGCAACTGGTAGATGAAGTTGCTAAGCCATTATCCATCATATTTGAGAAATCATGGCAGTTCAGTGACGTTCCCACTGACTGGAAGAGAGGAAGTATAACCTCCAGTTTTAAAAAAGTAAAAAAGGAAGACCCAGGGAACTACAGACCAGTCAGTCTCACTTCTGTGCCCAGCAAGGTCATGGAGCATATTCACATGGAAACTATGCTAAAGCACATGGAAATGAAGGAGGTAATTGTTGAGAGCCATCGTGGTTTCACTAAGGACAAATCATGCCTGACAGATCTGGTGGCCTTCTATGATGGGTTTACAGCATTGGCAGGTAGGGGAAGAGCAATTGACATCATTTATCTGGATTGTGCAAAGCATTTGACACTGTCCCCCATGATATCCTTGTCTCTAAATTGGAGATACATAGATTTGATGGACCACTTGGTGTATAAAGAATTGGCTGGATGGTCACACTCAGAGAATTGTGGTCAATGGCTCAATGTCCATGTGGATACCAGTAATGAGTGGTGTTCCTCAGGTGGTCAGTATTGGCATAGAAACTGTTTAACATCCTTATTGGTGACGTGGACAGCAGGACTGAGTGCACCCTCAGCAAGTTTGCCAATGACACCAAGCTGTGTAGAGCAGTCAACACACTGGAGGGAAGGGATACCATCCAGAGGGACCTTGACAGGCTTGAGAAGTAGGTCTTTGAGAACCTCATAAATTTCAACAAGGTCAGGAGCAACCCTGGTGAGAAAGACCTGGAGGCGTTGGCAGATGGGAAGCTCAACGTGAGCCCAGAAAGACAACAATATCCTGGGCTGCATCAAATGAAACATGGCCAGCAAGTCTCTTATGAGAACCCACCTAGAACCCAGCTGCTGCGTTCTGTAGCTGGGGTTGTTGAGCTTGGAGAAGAGAAGGCTCTATGGGAGACATATTTGATTTCTACTGCATTTGCCCAGCTTACATGAATAAAAACTGGAATCTACACATAAGTACATCTGGTGAGATAATGTTGTCAGCAGAATGTCATACAACCCTAATTAGAAGAATTTATCGTTCTGTCCCACAAAGAATTTTTGTACTTGATTTATATCTGTGCAGTTCACAGAAATTATTGTAAGCTATCATCTACATTACTAATGGCCTAGGATCAAAATTACTTGCACATGCACACACATCCCAGAGCACTACTATAGAAAATTATAAAAATATACTAATTAATTGAATTAGTTGTTGCTATTAGATGTGATTTTTAAGTATCTCTGGAAAAAGTGGGATTCCTTTTCAATGAGTACTAAAACTGCATCATTTTCATGTCATATAAAGAATGGTACACTATCAAAAATATGAGAGAAAAAAAAAAGAGCACCATTAAATGGTTTATGACAGCACGTATTCTCCAGTTTCAGTTGAACTCTGTGTAATACGTATTATGTAGAAAGGTTTCACTTTATAATCACTAGTAACCAACTGGTACAAAACTGAGAACCTATTTAGTAATATCCACCAAAACTGAATATTAAATTGAGTTGCCCTATGATCATAATTGTTATTCATAGATTTTGAATAAGTCAATGAGTAAAATTTTCTGAATACCCCATCCCTGGAAGTATTTAAGGCCAGGATGGTTGGGGCTTTGGGCAACGTGGTCTAGTGGAAGCTGTCTCTGCCCATGGCAGGGGTGTTGGAACTAGATGATCTTCCAGCCCAAACCCTGATTCTATGATTCTATGATTCTCTTTCTGGGTAGTCCAATAAATGTTTTTCAGAGAATAATTCTTTTTTTCTCTAATGTCTTGAATACATTATCCATTTTTTAGGAAAAAAAAAAAAGAAAAAAGAGAAAACTTTTCAAAAATCATGTAAAAAATGAATTATAGAAACCAGAAATGAAATGTTTTTGTATACAAAGATATAAAAATTCAGATTTTCATGATTTAATGTTTTGCATCTTTTGATTAACTTTTATATACATTAATCATACAAAAAATGCGTATTTGCAATGTCTATTAAATATTAAAAACCCGAAGTGAAATATGTGTGAAATCTTCCCTTTAAGTTACGTGCTGCAGTTCTAGCTCTTAAGTTAATGAATGAGTCATTCTTACAAGTTTCTTCAGTGCAGTGAGAGTGCTTATGCAATGTTGATTTCATCTATGTTGACCCCTATTTGCAGAAAATTTTAAGATTTTATTAGTGAAGCTTCCTTTCTTGCTACTCACCCTTTTTAGAGATGTATACAGAGGTTACTTTTTAGCATATAAAGTTCAGAAAATAGTATTCCTATTACTCTCATACAACAGACACACTTCAGGGAAACATTTTCTTTTCTCCGTATATATAAAGGGAATACTGGATTAAGAAGCAAGAAATATCAGCACACATTTACAAATATACTAAATTGCTTCTTTTTGATTTGTAAACTATGCTAAAAGAATTTTGGATAGTGCAGGAATGCTTTTAAAGTACATCGTGCTCTGTGACTTATTGACTTAAACTGTTTAACTCTTAGATTACTGCAGCAGATCCTACACTAGTTGAGACCTTCAATCAGAATCATTACGATTTTTTTTTTTCACTGCAAGTTAAAGACCATCAAAAGGAATAATTCTGAGAAATGTTATACAGTCCATTTTATACACAGTATCTGATAATTATACTGAGGCTACCCATTCTGGATATATTAAGCTATTTTACTTTTCCTTCCTTATGTTTATAAGATCTAGTCTGGTTTTCTTGAACCTGCCTGCCTACAGAATATTAAGTGGATTTCAAGGTGGGATTAATTTATAGGTGTAGTATTCAAATCTACAGCAATTTTCATTAATTCTTTCTCTTTACTGTGAACCATAAGGGTGGTGAACTTAATCATATCCAGAGGCTGGATATGATCTGTGTCTGTATTTCCTTAGGCAAATTGCCACACTTTCATTTTTATTTTATTTATTTATTTATTTATTTATTTATTTATTTATTTATGTTTATGTGTGGTTATTGGATATTAGTAGAACAAATGTTATTGACTATAAAATATCTTTGAAAAGCTAATCTGGACCTGATCAGGGAGAAGTCTCCACCCACAATCTCCTCAGTAGTACCAAACTACTACCAAATTAGTACCAAATATTAAATGAACAATTGAAAAGGGAATTCAATTAGTGGAGAAGGATCAAATTATGTCAGTCTTCCCTCCTTGGTTCACTGACCATAATAACGGCTTTACTCAGGACAAAAATATTGAAAACTGCTGCTTTAAAATAGACCCTGTCTCGATTTTGATGTCATTTTGAAGGAGATGTTTTGTGTATTGGTGGGATAGTTAAGGTATATGTGCTTAAGAGTCAGAGAAATGTTTTTAGGTCAGACCATGAGTATTCATTATGAACTTAAAAATTTTAAGCCATGGACAGATTTCAGTCTGCTTTAACCCATTCTCTAAAGTCTTACAACCTATTTCCAGGAGAAGCAGACATCTCTCAGAGGAATGATGGAGTCTGAGCCTCACCTGAACACTGTTTCTGATGAAGAAAGCAGGGCATACTTTGAAATAACTGCAAGCAACTTCACAGAGATTCTTCCTGTGCTTACATGGTTCTTCCTTACATGAATCTTTCTGTTTTGTTCTTAATAGAAATGCAGTCTGCCAGTTGGGTTCCTCAGAACAATTCTGGCAATAAATCATGGTTAGTGTGTGTTTTCCTTCACTTGTAGAACTAATTTGTGAGACAAATATAATGCAAGTAGGCAGCTACAGATAAAGTTTGTGTTTTGCTGTAGTAATTCTTTGAAAAATCAGTGAAATTATCTGTAAAGGACCACAGGCTGGCCTTCTTCCATATACTATTTTGATCTAGTGCAGGACAAGATAAATTTAAGAAAAGAAAAAAGAAGCTCAGGATTTTGTTATTTGCCTGGACATCTCAGCATGTCTTGCCCCAGTACTGTTCATATCAGTCTCTTCTACTTGCTTCTGATTACTGATTTGTATCTTCTCTTTTGTGAAAACATTAAGAGATATCCATAATACAACAAAAGAAAAAGCCATTAGCCTTGTAATTCCAAGAAAGACATGCGCACTCCCATTGATTATGGTTTTTTTTTTTTTTATCTAGATATAAATGGAAGATATTAAGGTGGAGTTTTTACTCTCAGCTGTTCTGCTGTGTATCTCCTTCTGCATTAGAAAATATGTAGTGAAATAAATTAATACCTGATTTTTATCCAGAATATAAAACAGGCAGCCTTTCACATCCACATAAATATTCCATGGAAACATTGAAGAACCACCTGCATAATTCAGTGTTTGGTTGAGTTTTTACCATTTTTTTTTTTGTCTGTCTGCATGCTCTTTTACTATCCAATGATCCTGAGAGAGAGAAAAGAAAGATTTAAGCCATATTTACTTTTTTTTCTTTTTGAAAGATTGTAAAGATCAGTCAGATAATTAAGTGTCCAGAGTATAATCTACTGAATTCAATTAAAAACAAGATTAAAACTGTAAGAAGTGCAGTGACATTTTTAGTTGTATACCTTACATGTATTTAGGAATTTAAAATCTGAGATGCAATCTCTCTGCTGTGAGTTTCATTGTGTACAGAATAATTATCTTGAGGTGCACCAGGCCTTGGATATTTAGAAAAAATAATAGACAATTTGGTATCTCTCTGCTTGAACAATCAGGACCTAAAATTTAGCAGATTTATTCTAGTGGGTCTGTTAATGGTTTCAATTCTGTAAACCCACTGGGGAAAGTAGTCATACATTATTATTATTATTAATAATAATAATAATATTAATATTATTTTTTATTTTACCCTGACTTTGTGAAGAATATATTCTACCTCCTGAATGGACTTAGATCTCTAGGATTAACCCCAGTTACACTGTGATAGAGCAAAATGAAACAGAATTGTCATATTAAGAGACATGGAATTTGGGGGACTGCCAGGTAGTGTAAGGATACAGGTGAGCTCCAAGTTAGTGGCAGTGGTACCAGTCTGGCTAGAACTGAGCATCACTCACCACAGGCAAGCTGAGCCAGGGGAGGGGTCACCTCTGCTGTACTTAACACTGGGATTCAAAACATCCAACCAGCCGTTCCCTTGTTAGCTGCTTGGTGGGGACTACTTGCACACAAACAGTCCTTTGCAGCTGTGGAGTAATTCTGTTCAGCTCGACTGAGCTATGTCAGCTTAGATCACCTCTGATGTATGTGGGCTTAGAGCTGGCAGAGGGGTGGCTGCCACAGCTTGCCCGGTCTGAGCCGCCTGTTGTCTCAGTTATGAAAAATTTACTGAACATTTCTGTGTTTTTATCTGATTTTCTCTATCCAGATCTTTTCCTGTACTTGTCTTCTGAATTTTGAAAAGATATATTCAAAAGCAACTGCTTTGATATAGTACTGTGCAAAAATTGGGTAACTAATAATCTTATTTATTTATTTTCCATGTTGGTGAGTGCATTACATTTTGATTAATTCCAAAAAATGTGCAGGATAAATATAAAAGAGAAGATAAAACACTGAGAGGAGAGATACAGTGGAAACAGAAACTTAACAAGAAAATCTTTTTTTTTTTTTTTTTAATTTTATTTTCTAATCTGGAAATGATACTTTTTAGTAAGAAAGAGATTCATATATGTTAAGTAGCACAAAGAAGATCTAGAGAAAAACAATAGAAGAAAACTTTTACTTTCTATGAATACAAAGCCTAAAACATTTTCAGTGAAATTAAAATGCAAGCTGTATTTATCCCAGTACAGTTTTATGTGATGGTCATATATTCTGTGGAACTCATTGCCACAGGAAGTTACTTATGCAAATAGTTATGCACAGAAATGTGCACTGGATTTAGATAAGCTTCAATAAAATTACAGGAATTATCATCTTCTTGCTTTAAATCAAAATCTGAGCACTTCATCTCTTGAGCATTTCTCTTGTGCTATGCACAAAACTTGTTATTTTTTATGTTCATTCCTCTTCTCCTCAGATAGTTATAATTACTTTCAGACCGTCAGATCACATGAACAACTGTTGGTTTTGTTGTCATTTTGTTTTGCTTTTTTTGTTTGTTTTTGTTCTGCATTTGCTTTTGTGTTCATTTTGTTTTTATTTTAGGTTGTTGGTAGACCTACTGTGCCTCAATTATTAAAATAACAAAGCCAGATACAGCTAATGCTGTAAGGCAATAACAGTCAATAAAATAATTGATTAAATTATTTAATAAACTTGTGTGCAAGATGGAACTCTAGATGGAGCAGTTCCCTTTTTCTGAACTTACTTTGCTGTGCTGTTAATGATTTTACTAAGATAGTTACAAAAGTAAATTGTCCCATAGTTACTATAATAAGTTTGTAGAAACTTTCAAACTAAATCTATTTCCTTAATAAAAAGTTTGTGTATTAGTATGAGAATAAAACCTGTAGCTATTGCTCACCATCACAAATCTATTATTTGAATATTGAAGGTATTTATGAAATAACAACATTAGATAGTGCCCACCCCCCCCAAAAAAAAAAAAAAAAGAAAAAAAAAGAAAAACACTCTAATGGTAAAATAACATTTAGAAAAGAGAAATATGGAAAAGGACTCGTTGAATACCAGAATTATGGGAACTAAGTCACTGTGTTATTTTCTGGTGGTGTGTTACCTTAATTTAAAATGCCTCAAAACCCTGTTTGTAGTGTTGTGTAGACAGAAGCTACATATGGTCAACTTCCTGTTCCTGCTCGAGGGAAAAAAGTAAAAGGCTGCTAGTGGGCAGTCATTCTCATTCATATCATAAAGTATTTTTAAACATTCACAATCAAGAAAAAATATATAAATAAATAAATAAAAAGCGAGAGTCCTTTTTACATTGTTTTTATGGCCACTTATCTCAAAGCATTTTACTTGGTCTTCTGGAGCCACTGTGAGAAGCATGCTCAGGTGCTTGACATTGTGAATAATACCATCATTCCAACACTTGCACTAATATATAATTTTTTAAGACAAGACAACTCCCTAAGCATATTCTGGAGAAGCAGTCCCACTCACTTAGTTTTCCTTCCCCTGTCAATATTTTCAACAGTCTAATGACTGCAAAATTACAGATGCAAGATACAAAAACAAAAACAAACAAACAAAAGAGTAGCTTCCTTTGGTCTGCTTGCCTGTCTGTTCATAGAATCATAGAATGGCTTGGGTTGGAAAGAACCTTCAAGATCATCAAGTTCCATTCCCTCTGCCATGGGCAGGGACACCTCCAACTAGAGCAGGTTGCTCAGGGCCACATCCAGCCTAATCTTAAACTCTTCTGGGGATGGGACATCCACAACTTCTCAGGGCAATCTGTCCCAGTGCCACACCACCCTTTGAGTGAAGAATTTCCTTCTAATCCTGTCATTATCTGATTGAGCAAAAAGTCTCTCTCCATCTTTATAAGCTCCCTTTAAGTACTGAGAAGCCACAATTATGTCACCCCAAAGACTTCTCTTCTTTATGCAGAATGGATCCAGCTCTCTCAGCCTTTCTTCAAAGGAGAGGTACTCCAGCCCCTTGATCATCTTTGTGGCCTTCTTCTGGACTTGTTCTAACAGACCCACAACCTTCCTGTACTGGGGGCCCTTGTCCTGGACACAGTACTCCAAGGGGGACCTCACAAGGGAAGAGTAGAAGGGGACAATCACCTCACTCAACCTGCTGACCACATTTCCGTTGATTCAGCCTAGGATGCTGTTGGCCTTCTGGGCTGCAAGGATGTACTGCTGGCTCATACCAAGCCTTTTGTCCAGCAGAAACCCCAAGTCCTTCTCCTCAGGGCTGCTCTCAATGAGTTCTTCTCCCTGTCTGTAATTCTGTCTTTTTGCCCAGGCCCAGGTGCAGCAACTTGCATTTAGACTTAATGAATCTCATTAGGTTAATGTGGGCCCACTTCTCCAGCTTAGCGCAGGTCAATGAATCTCATTAGGTTAATGTGGGCACACATCTCAAGCTCATCCAGGTCCCTTTGGATGCCATCCCTTCCTTCTGTTGTATCAACTGCACCGCTCAGCCTGGTGTCATCTGCAAACTTGCGGAGGGTGCACTCAATCCCACTGGCTATGTCATTGACATGGGTATTAAACAGTACCTGTCCCAGAACAGACCCCTGAGGGACAGCACTCGTCACAGGCATCCACCTGGACATAGAGCCATTGACCACAACCCTCTGGGTGTGTCCTTCAAGCCCACTCTTTATCTGCTGAATGGTCTACCTATCAAATCCACTTCTCTCCAATTTGGAAGCCAGGATGTCATGTGGGACCATGTCAAAAGCCTTAGAGAAGTCCAGGTAGATAACATTGGTTGGTCTTCCCTTGCCTACTGATGCAGTCACTCCATCATAGAAGGCCACCAGATTAGTCAGGCATGATTTGCCCTTGATGAAGCCATGCTGGCTGTCTCAGATCATCTCTTTGTCCTGCATGTGCATGTTCTCAGCGCAAAGGAGAAGCAAAAGGGTGGATTCCAATTACATTCCTTTTCCTAATTAAAGTCCCCTCCCAGAAAATTAAATGTGAAAGAAATGGTCTTTCATACCTGATGTCCTGAAACCAGAGTGGATGCTTGAAGCCATGTTATGCACATTATCTTAATTCTCCTTCTCTTTGGAATGATACCTCAAGGAAAACAGGCCTTGGAGTCCTGCCTCTTGTTAGCAGTCTTTCCCTATTTTGAAACTAGCACCAAGCTACCCAAGCAAAATAATATCAAATGTGTACTAAGACTAGAGGATGGAAAGGTAAAAGTGTTAGTTCTTTAGTATATATATTTCTTTACATATGTAGAATAATAAACACTACAAAAATGAATAGTTTTACACCAATATGTAAATACATATAATCAACAACACATTCATTTTCTTCTCTGACCTTAACTCTACACATAGTTTGTATCATGGTCTATGTTCAGTTTCTGGAGAGTGGAAAGAGATGACTAAATTACATGGTTTTATTCATGCTTTTTTTTTTTTTTTAATCTATTTTAACAGTCTGTGATTTTCTCTGCTCTCCCTGAATCTTTGTCATATACTACTAAAAAAGTTTTAAACTGTTAAAATAAGTCTGGAAACAACTTCAAAACTCACTTATTCTCTTAGAATTGATTTTAACATTTCTCATCAAACGCTGTAAATGGATATCTAATGTAGCATTGACTTTCTTCAACAATATTTCTTCCCAACCTCTCATAACAAATTGCCTTACTTCATAACTTTTCTGAAGCATAATTTCCTAATATTTAATATATCTCTTCTGATATGCATTTTGCCTGCTGTGTTTCCTTCGTATTTTGGTTTCTCCCTTCCCTCTACCCCACTACATCCTGTTAATCAAATTATACTCTCTATAGTATACGTTCTTCGGAATTTGTTTGCAAAAAAATACTTTAAAAATAACTTTTTAAGAGGATAGAAAGTTTTTTTCATGCATTAATTGAGAAGGTACCCTAGGGTACAGATTAATGACCTATGAATATCCTTCTTCGATGGTTTAAGCCAACTGCCTGTCATTCCATCCTGCCTGACAGCATACTTCTGACATATATTCATAGGTTGCTAACAAATGCCTCTCCATGATTTTTCTGCTAAACTGTAATCCAGTACCTGTTCAGGGAAAACTAAAGATTGCTGGGCTTCTGGCAAAACAAACAAACAAACAAACAAAAACAAACAAACAAACAACACACACACACATACACCAAAAAAAAAAATTCTTTGGATATATAAAGTGTTGAGCCACATTGCTAAAAGGGATGTTTTGACAGAAGACAATGGGATTCTTATGTTTGCCAGCGGTCAGAAGTCTAAATCTACTGAAATATTTGCTACCTCTTTCCTGATCTACATTTGTCACATTGAAGTTGAATAAATGATGTGACCTGATTTTATGTTTTCAGCACATTAATAATTCCACATTCATCTGCAAGATAAAATGAATTGGGACACGCATTTTCTAACTGAGAATTTATAAATCAATATTCATTCTACAAAAGGACTTATGTTAACAAATGAATATGGGAGGGTGGCAGAAAGGAAAATTATGCCTGGAAGAGCTTACAAATCACAAATGAAAGCAATTACTTAATTTCTGTTGAATAAGTAACAAGACAAGCACCACTCTATACCAATTTAGATGTGATCAGAAAAGCACAAAAAAAAATAAGAAGGATGCCTGAAGTTTAATGAAATGTTATGAAATACTGGAACATTAACTCCAAAATAAATAAATAGTGTATTTTTTTTTCTCAAAACACAGTACCTAACATCAAGCCAGTCACAATACACAGGGTAATAATATAGCAAGTTTCTTTGAAAGACACAGTTTTGCCATTGACTTCAATAGCAGTGAGAGGTATCTCTATGCTGAATTTAAGTATACTGCAAAACTGTAGAGTTAAATCCAAAGTTGAAAGGAACTTTGTAACTCTGCTAAATATATTAAATCCGTTGAGTATCTAACCTGAGAATTGAGTGAAAATGTTGGTTCACAGACAAAAATATTTCTTGCACTGTTCAAACAGAAAGAGCAGTCCATGCTGAAGCACTGAATCTCCATTAATTGTCAGATTGGTTATGGACTGAAGATTCTGAACTTCCACAGACTGAATCCTTCAAAACTCTCTACTGCTATAAACTACTGTTTATACTACTGCTATAAAGCAGTATCTGTTCTGAAGATTATTCATCTGTTTTCTGTGCTCACATTGACCCTCATTTGTATATGTGGACTAATATGCCTTTTCTTAATTCTGTGAAGTTTTTAAGTAAATATATATATATATATGTATATATATATATATATAAAGGAAGAAAAAGGAATGCCTCATCAGGATCAATGGATCTCAGAGATCAAAATCAGAAGATGTTTTCAGAACATGTCTAAATCAAGTTTGATAAAGTATTGTTTTAAGCTTGAGAATATTCTCATTCTTTCTACTGAAAATATATCCCATTTTCTAGTGAAGGTCCCAATTTCACAGAAAGTCTTTGAGATTTCAAATAATTTATTGAAGGATAATCTAGTATCCAGTATTTTATTTCAGGGCTCATAGAATCCACTAAATAATCACTTCAAGTAACACATTGTAGTGCTCCTTAAAATTGAGGTTTTCCTCTTAAAAAGAGACCTATTTTCATTGCAGTGCTGTTTCTGTGCATCTTTACATCTCACAGCATCAAGCGTGTATAGGATTTCTCAAGGACAAATGATGTAAGAACAGCAGCATTATTTGAGTATTATAGATAATGATTCCTAAAATGAGGCAACCATTTCACTAAAGACCACTCACTAAACTTTGTCTATAATCTTCTCACAAAACACTTTCAATAACCAGAACATACTCCTCTCCCTTCCCCCCAACCCCCCCCAAAACAAAACAAAACAAAACAAAAAACTTATAAGACCCTTGAGGACACATTACAGTAGAAACAAAGTCTAGATGGTTTGTCTATGCAAGAGCAGACATAGTTAAAAACAAGAAGAACAATGCATCATAAACAAGCCTCAGTTTTCGTGCCTTCCAGAATCTGAATCTCTGGTGAACAACTTCCTGTACTTTCAGGGTATGATGCTATAAACTAAAGTGAAGTGATCTGGCTTTTTGTTTCAGCTTTTACAGCAATAAATGAATCTCACTAAGTCAGACTTCTCATAAGATAAGTGTATGAGCCACTCCGTCAAAGCTCTTCTGTCTAATTGTATGTCCCAAAGCCAGGACCACTTATACGTAACCTTGCACAAGAATATTCACGCTTGTCAACATAACATCAGTTATTTAGTCTCTCCTGAGACCTTTAAGCCCTACTTTCCTCCATTGAACAGGTTCTTAAGAGATCTGACTAAAAGAAAAATTTGAGAAGTCAGTGGTCCTTACTTTACAGGATCTTCTGTGGGGAAAAGGTTAAGGCCTGTGATTTCTGCTATCTTAAGCACTGTTCACTTCTAAGCAGATAACAGTTTTTCACCAAATAATCATAGCGTTTGCACAAAGTAAAGAAGAAACAGTTGAGTGCTACAGAGAGCTAAGCAGTTAGTGCTTTCTCTGCTAAATGTCAGCGATGGTTGTTATCTGTTTGCTGCAAGCAATGTTTTCCAGGCACTATACAAACTCCTGGTTCTTCAGATTGCAATGGCAAAACTCAGTTGACTTCAATGGACTCAGGATTTCATTTAGTTCCTCTGTATTTTAAAACTCAGAAGTTGCCAGAGGCATATAGTCCTTTTGAGATAAATAATTCTAAAAACAAACAAAGAAACAAACAAAAAATACAGAACAAGAGACACAAATCCATTGTTTTCCTAACAGCTAAAAATCTTTCACTGCAATGTGTACAAGAGCAAATAATCTTTTTCACTGTATCTTAAGGGGATTTATAGTGTGTATGAAGTGTAATGTCTCATTGAATCACAACAACCTGTGTGTTACATTCAAGTGAGAGTCACTATTCTTATGTAAGCAATTAGATGAACTATAACAAATGTTATCTTAAAGTTTTATGCTACTGATAGCTCCACTATCTGCCATTAAAGATCCACATGGTCAAGGAGATGAAGGTTTTGTTTTGCTCTTAGTGAAAGTGCATTTGCTTTTGGTTAATAACTCCAGTGCAACTTCAATAATAATAAAATATAATAATAATAATAATAATAATAATAATAATAATAATAATAATAATAATAATAATAAATTAATAATGATAATAAATTAATAATGATAATAAATTAATAATGATAATAAATTAATAATAATAGTAATAATAATAATAATAATAATAATAATAGTAATAATAATAATAATGTAAGAATGAATGAACAAGTTCAAATGCACCGTTAAACGTAACAGATCATTGTGTAAATTCACTTTGTCACTATGCCCAAGTATTTGAGACCAAGCTGTTCACAGTCTATATCAAATCCTGTGTGGTGGTTTAGGCAGGCTATTGGTCCTGATAACAGTGCGCAGAAGAAATTGTTCATCCTGGTGAATTTTTTACTTTCAAATGACTCATAAAGGATTGGCCATTTAGAGCTTCAGTGCTGTTCTTGGATACACATTTTTGGTATGCAAATAACAACTTATCCAAAACAGGACTAAATGCTTCCTCCTCAATCGTTTTGACATATAAATGTAACATCTAAAGAAAGCAGGGGAAAGGGACCTCATTCCTCTAGAGATTCAGATCTCCACAATAAGGATCAACAATACTGGACTCACATGACCACACATAAATATGCTCATTTTTACCTAATCAAAAAGAATCTCTTCACATACCAAGGACTTGTGTGCATATAAGTGTGTTTGATTGCATATCTGGAGTGATAGAGTTTGAATAGACAAAGGATTATACAAGTTGGCAGTGTTACTTAAATGTGTATATGTAGGTACACATTGTATGAAGGGGAAAGGTGTGAAGCAGTCACATCCCTCTCTTACTTTCTGTCTGTGAGGAGAAGACGATGTCAGCCCTCAAGTGTTTTCTTTATTAATAACATAATGTCATTCATTATTTAGTTCTTTAAATGTTCAATATATTTTATAACAGGTTGGAATCTAAAATGAGGTCAGGTTACTGCATCTTTCACCTACTTGGTTCTGCCTATGAGGAAAAAAAAAATTTACTGTATGTTGTCTGTATTTCACATCATAGGTTTTGAGGCACAACAAGGTACATACAATCCATTTGGCATGAAAGACATATTGTTTTCTACAATACTATGCCTTTCTGTACCTCAGTGTTTAATTTGCAAATAGTTTCATGCAAAGTTGGAAGAAAATGTATTTTGTTGCCTTTGAACAAAGCAGCATAATTTTTTTGTGAATTTTATTTTAACTTTTTATAATTTTTATACAGTAGGTACAGATTTATTGCTTTGAATTGACTTTGAATTGTTTCCAAATTACTCATTATTATGATGAATAAAAAATGAACACTTAAAATTATAAATAATGGTACATGTAAAAACCTTATCAATTTTCACAAGAATACATCTGTTTCATTTCATATGAAAATCTTTGTGGTTTGGGTGTATAGTCGTAGGTACATAACACAATAGTCTTCCCATGTAACTTTATGCCATGTGTTGAGATGTGAGTCTTTTCTGTAGGAATTGCAAACACTTTACTTGGTTCATTATTTTCCTCTCAAGAATTTCTGTTTCTTTTAATCTGTGGGTTTATTTTTATAAAGTAAAGCAGAAATAAAACAATTCTCTCATTTATTTTTAATGGCATATTCTGATTCAACAACAAAGCAACAACAACAACAACAAAGGAAAATATTCATCTTTAAGCCACAGGGGAAAAAATAGAATTATATACATGGCTTTGGGTGAATACAACAGATGTTATTTCTTCCAACCATAATCCACAACACCAAGTAGTCCTTAAAAACTCTGCAGGGAAGTGGTTTCCAAAATGCCTGGATTGTCATGATATTATGTTTGAATTCTGACTATTACTCATTTCAGTTAGGCTGAGGTTCAGGAAATCTGAGAAGTATTGAAATATATGTGCTTACATTTCTTACTGTTTTTTTTTCTTTTTTTTTTTTTTTTCCTTTTTTTCCCTGTTCCTTTCATTATCTTCTCCACAACCTTTTCATCATTTCCCTTGACTTCATTCAACTTTCTCATGCTGGCACCCATAATGAATATATTTGCTGGTATAGCTAGGAATATATTACTGTTGAATATTCCCCGGAGCAAAGCTCCATCAGTGACACACTGCTGCTTAGTGGCTGCTAAGTGGCTGCTTATCAGTGACACATGCCTGCCCAGAGATGCAAAACTGCCTGATTCAGTCTTCCCTTTCCTACCCATTTTTGGGATATATGAATGAAAATGGAGGAATGAAAGTGGAGGAATGAAAATAAGAAGACTATCTTTGCCTTTAAGGTACAAATCTTTAAGTGTTTTAATTATTCTGATTCTCATCCAAGCTGCTGGGAGTTTACTCTAACCATGTGCACTGGCATCATCTAGCAAGCTAAAATAAGGCTAGCCTGAATAACCTCATTGTTTGAACTCTGCTTTCCAAAATTAATACTCTCAGGATATTCTTAAAAAAAAAAAAAAAAAAAAAAAAAAAAAAAGCGTATGGGAAATAACACTCTTAATTTGAATGACTATTTCCTGATTCACTCATGTCTGTACACATAGTGCATTGCTATCACTTTCTCCAATGATGGGTTCAGTTATTTGCCTCCTCTATTTTTTTTTTCTTTTCTGAAAAACTGAAAAGTTTTCCTGCTTTAGCACTACTAAACTGCACTAGTAAAAATTTAGCCATCATTTCTACAAACACAGTACTTCAGGTGTAACCCTAATATCCACTAATAAAACCACTTCAGGTGTAACCCTAATATCAATACATGTGTTGTCTTTAGAGGATAGCAAAACACTTGACACATGTGCTGGTGAACAGCACTATGAGAAGGCAAGAGGATGGAAGTACCTTTGTACTCTCAGCTCTTTTGTGGCTGTTTGTTCGAATGTTTGCTTAGGCATATAAGATATTCACCAGCTTAGGAGCAAACATGACCAGGATGGACTTCTTAAAGAGTTATTCATCCCAATCCACCCAAAGATGGAAGGTTGTTTTAGGCACTGGCTTCCCAGTGTGCACCCACTGATACATTCCTGGTATAGCGCATCTCTTGTGTAAGGAACAGTCTAGTTAGTGATTAGAAATGGAGACAGAGGTACAAAAGCCTGTTTTATCAAAACTCATGTCCCATTGCTTAACAAATCTGAGCTGCTTTGCATTTTTTGGGAGGGGGGTTAAAAAAATAAGAAGTTTTGCCTGGTTTTGGTGTGCCCAAACCATATTAAATCTGGTTGTTTTGGGTACTTTTTTTTTTTTTTCCTTTCTTTCATATTTGAAAAACAACCCATACTGTCAGGCTCGAGTATCTTATTTTGTATCAAGACAGTGGAGCAAAGACAAAATACCAGTATGTCTTTTACTCTATTGCAGACTGTATCTCAATTTAAAAGAGGCAGCCTCTTCTACTAAATTAGTGCCTGTCTTAAAGAGGCAGCATTTTCAGGGAAATAGACAAAACTGCTGAAACATCTGTACATCCTAAATGAAAAAAAAAAAAAAATTTTCCTTTTTCTATTTTTTTTTAATTTTTTCTGTACTGTTTATTCAAAATGAAATATGGGGTATAAACTGAAGCAACAAAAACAAAAAAAGCTATGTATTTGCCACTTATATCTTGTTGAAAGTTCTGCATTCTGCACACTTATAATAATGTTGATTGCAACATGCTGTGTACCTGGGTTCAAAGTGAAATTTGTGCCTTTGTTCTCTTGCCAAAATTTTTCTTCTTCTCCAGAAGACTACTGAATCCTCCTTTGCCATTGTAGATCTCCAGTATTCTTTTTATTTTTGAGCTTGGAGAAAAAATGTATTTTAATATGTATACAACAAAAGAGTGAAAGGGATTTTAAACCAAATCTTTCCAGGCTTACAGTACTGGGGAGGCATAAAATGAATATGCGAGCTCTTGTACTGATAAGAGTACAGAGGAATTAAAATGCAATTGTCCAGACCAACTTTCTGCAAGAAGGAAGTGTTGAATGCTACTGAAAACAGCTTTCCCTTTCCCTGTCCATTTCTCTCTTTCTCTCCCTCCCCATGCACCTCCATGACGTTAATTCAGCTCAAAGATATTTTGCGCAGGTGTTTATGTAACTGTGATACACTGGGAAAATTCCACTCAAATTGATTCAGCTCAGAGATATCCTAACCACATTTCCATCACTGTTGTGGGGTGGTCTTTATACACTAGTAAATGACTAGTTAAAGAAAGTCTGCAGGCTTTTTCTAACTTCCAAAAATGGTCTCTTTAGCACTGCTGTGTATCAATGCGTCTATTTCTAGTAATGAATTTCCTGTTAGGAAAAGTATTACACTCCTGATGCAACCAGGGTAAGAGTTTAAGTGACGGTCTTGCTTTTTCTTTCCTCTGTGGTATGACTGGAAAACAAATCTCCAATTGTTTTACCATAAGTAAAGTTGTTTCACCCAATTGTCACTACATAATTTAGGGTGGGTCAAGGAGTTATTTAGGTTCCAGTTTTTTCAAAACTTTACCCTGCTAGGCTGCAAAGATTAACTTTAAGAAATAAAATTAGCCTGTGTAATAAAGATATTTATTCATCATTATAAAAGCTAAATGCTTAATAATTTTCTGATACAAAATAAAAAATACATATATTTGGGGAAATGACTCTCTTGGCAAAGTTGCATACGTTCATTTGAAACAAAGGATAATTTAAAAGCAAAAAAAAGTAATCTGCAGAGCACGTAGTCATTGAGAGTCTTTGGCTGTAAATGTTCCTGCCTTTTCTCCGTGGAAGCACATGTCTTTGCCTGCTGTTCATCAGCCTTGAGTTTGATGGGGTGATTTTTAGTCAGCTGTCTCTATCATTTTGGCACAGACAAAAATCCTTTAAAAATGTTACACTTCATCAAAGTGTATCATGAGACTTCACGGTCATTATCTCAATGGCCGCTCTGATGTGCTACAATTGGCAGGGCCACAGACGGTGGGGGGTGTATTAGAAGAAAGCCAGTGTTTCATGTGGAAAGCTGGCAAACCTCTACAAGCTTCTGTCAACAACTCAGCGGTCTGATCCGATGCACTGAGTGCTGATTATGCTCTTGTTTCTGTAGGAAGTAAACAAGAAAATGAATTCCACAGCACAACACAGCCTCTTTGTATCTTCAAAATGGTGTGGCTGGAAGCTGGCCAGCCTCGTTGAAAGTTTAGCCATTTGTGTCATCAGGGTGCTGGTACTGATGGAGGCTTTGATTACAGCTTGGATCCATCATGGAGACCTTTCACGGACAACCACTCAGCAAAGAAAGGCATTGATAGGTTGTTGGGTCAATTTAGCCATAAGGGTGCAGAGCAAGGTCCTTTTGAAAAGACTAATGGATTAGCTGCACAACCAGTCCCACTGCAGGACCTTATTTCTCAAATAACTTCATGACTGCTTTGCAGCTTGGCAGGGACTCTCTTCCTCTAAAGCTAGCTTCAGTACGTTCTTGTTATCAATGGTGCAGCTCAAAGGATTAGACACAAAGATCTTTACAATTTAATGAAAACAGCTGTTGAAACAACAATTAAGGCAAACAATAGTTTGCATGAAAAACTATTAATTATGCAAAGTTATGCAGAAAGTATAATACTCTTTTATTCATAACTGCCTTACATGACTGACAGAAAGTTAGACACCTTCTCCACTGTTGACTTAAAGGTGTCAGCAAGTGGTGTCGCTTATTATAATATTCACCATTTTTTTGTTTTGTTAACATTTGAGCAGCTAATGGTTTAAAGCCTGTCAGTTCTCTGTGGCATGGCTGCAGCAGGAACAAGTAAAACAATAATCGAATGAGCTAATATTTCATGTCAAAGCAGTGCTGAGCTCTCAAGTTTACTGTGCTACTTTACTAGGAACAATGCTTTATGCAAGCAGTATATGCCATAGTGTTGCTTAAACATATTCCTCTGCACAAGTTTCTTCCCCCTTTGCACAGTCTCTTCCAGTGTGTGCCTTTATGGAAGAGTCTTAAAGGCAGTCACTTGGCCAAGTCATTCACCAGAGATTGCTCCAGCAGTACCCACTTTACACCCCCTTCACATCCCCAGCTTTTCTTCTTCCACTGAACTGTTAGCATCCTACCTTCTTGTCTTCCTTCTCACTGACTCTCAAAAATTCATTGCTTCTCTATTTGCATTCTCCATCCTTGATTAGCAGTGCTGAGAATTGACTTACAGTCTTGAATACAGTATGTTCCACATCTTGCCTTCATACAGCACCTTGAGCCATTGTACCAAGCAGTCCCATTTAAAATGTTATTAACTTTTCAGATATAAACACTGTCTTATGCCTCCAACTACAGTTTATTTCAGGCTGCCAGTTAATTGGCATGCTCTAACACACTTATTAAGCCAACTTGAAAATACTGCTTCAGAATGCCTTGGGAATTTAACTAATTTCATGCTAGAACTTAATAAGTAGGATCCGACACTCTCTTTCATATTTTCAGTAATCCATTAGGTGACTGTAACTTCTTTCAGTGACTGGATGAAAGCTTTATTAGTCATAGGGTCTCTACTCTAAACACATCACCAGAATTTAGTACAGTATCAGCACTAAAATGCAATTGACTTTCTGACTAAATAGACTTTCAATGATGTCCTAGAAAGTAGTTTCGGATAACCACTTTGAAAGCTTTCTGCTAAACAGGATTATAATTTTATTTAACCGTTAATTTCTGTTTCCTTGAGCAATTTTAATCTAGTGAGAAATATGTAGTGGTTACATAAAATGAAGTAAAATAAAGCAAAGGAAAATAATAATAATAAAAAAAATCAATCTATACTGGATCAGCTCCTCAAATAATGTAAGTGGATCTCTGCCAAATTGTATTATTTAAGGATCTCACCAAATATTTAAATTGATGTCCTGTAAAGCTGTTTCTGTCTAAAATCCACTGCATAAACTTTCTTCCTTCTCCCACTTCATCTATTAAATATCTTCCTTTTCCTCTCTCTCTTTTATTTATTTATTTATTTATTTCACTCAAGTTCATAAAGTGAAGAGTTGTTTTATCCATGCTGGCTGATGCTTTAAGATTTGCTCTTCTGTCACCACTGTGTCTCTAGCAGGCTGAGAAAGTTCATTAGCACATTTCCTGGCAATAAGCCAGTTAATGTGTATTTATTTAAAATCTTTGATTTTTTGTATTATTTTCTTTTTACATCAGAAAATGCAAACTAATTTTCCAATGAGTTAGACTGAAAGTAAATGTCCCATACAGATAGTTGCAATTTATATTTTACGCTAAAGACTTGTCAACTGCACCTGAAACTTGAAAGCAATTATGCCAGTTATCCAGACGTGGTTTTTCAATCATTTTGGTATTATTTTATTTTATTTTATTTTATTTTATTTTATTTTATTTTATTTTATTTTATTTTATTTTAGCAGTGGTATGTTTCGTAGCTGTCATGCTGGCACAGTGCTCCCATCTCTTCATTACTCATTCAGCTCATGGAGCTTAATTGGACAAGGGTAGAGTGAATTTGACAAACATCACAGCAGCAGAAAAAGCAATCACTCTTTCAAGATGAAAATTTGTTTGATGTCTTACTGTGTAACTCATTTACTCTCCTTGGGTATCATGTGACCTGAATGTTAATCAGCCATTGATTGGCTTCTCTCCGTGGACAGTCACGTGGCAAGAATATTAACAGGCTGGGACCGGTAGCAGCACTGGTAGGCAACCTTTGGATTGGCTGCCAGGTTAAGATAGGGAGATAAGTGGGTGCTTGATGAACACTTGACAGAACTTCACAGAAAATTAAGGCCCTAAAATAGCATGAGAAAGTCTTGTCAAATCAAGCATGATTATCATTGAATGTTTAAGGAATTCATCATCTGCATGAAATTGATACACTTCAGCACCAGCAGGCCCTGCAGTCAGCAGGGACTCATCAGACTTTTATTTATATGTGTTCACTAAATCACATTAATTCTGAGAGCTAAAACATGCTAAGGATGAAGGTTATTTTCTGTTCAATCTAATTTATCTATGACAATAATCATCACTAATAACATGTCAAATTAGATTGCAGTCATTTTATGCATGCATGCTGATTTGGAAAATAGTGTTAAACCATCCCATAGCAATTAACAATTGGTAAAGGTATGCAGGACCTGAAGTCATCAGTCTACCTAGATGGGAAATTACATTTTATAGATGGGATTTATAGATATGTATCCTTACTTAATTCTGAATATAAATTATAAACAGTAAAAGCAGCTGTATTTCTTTATGATGCCATTAGGGCTAATAATCATTGAGGGAAGTGTGGCCTTCTCTCCAAATTTCATGTCAAATTCTGATCCTCACAAAATTGAAAAGTATTATATTATTGTTTCATGAAAAAAAAAATCTTTTTTCTTTGTACTGTCCTTTTTCTTCCATGGGTTATCTTTCTAATAATTTACCAACAGCTTCTAGGTCTTAATACAGATCTAGCAAGGCTCTGCAGGTATTTATACATGATTTTATTCACTGTACGAACATTCACATCAGTGATGGTATGTAATTACATGTATTATAACAATGCACATTCAGAAACATCTGCCAGTGTTATTAATGTAATACATATTGATCATTATGCAAAGTTGGTGTGGGTTTTCTTTTTTTTTCTTTTTTTCTCTCATTATTTCTTTTAGATGAAAGAATGATCAGAATTTGTACAGATTAACCCACGCAGAATCCCCTATTCTTAAGAAATCTTTAAAGAAAAAAACTTCTGCTGAAACGCTCTTAACAGAAGTTCTTTTTTTCACAGTAGGTATTTCATAGTACTGATTGCTTTAATAATACTTCTATAGTCACTTGACTTATGAAGTATCACTGTATTACAAAATACTTGGTTTTAAAATGTCTGCTTGGTAATGAAGTTTTTTTAGCATTTGTATTGCATTTGTATCCTTTTTGGCTGATGTTGTTACAAAAATTTTCACATACATGCACACACACATAATCATATTTTGGCTTACAGAATTACTTTTTTAAAAATAAGAGGAAAATAATCTATTATTTCTTATTTTCCCTATCCTAATCTCTTGTGATCCTGGTACTGCTTCTCTCTCTCTTTGGAAGCCCTCTTTATTGATTAAATGAATCTGTTCAAAAGACTGGTTCCCAGGCTCTTTGATCTAATCCAATCTGATCTTATCCGATCGCTTCAGCAGGACATTGGGGAATTAACAATAAGCAGCTTTACCACAAGTGTTTAATAACTCTACACAATCTCCTTATGGCTCCGAGCTGCTCATGTTCTCATCCAGTCAACAGCTCACAGTGTAACAGATTGGACATCCCTCTGAACCTGAGGAATTTTCATGCACTGTGAAACTAATCGCTTCAAGTTCCTTCATAAATCACACAAAGCAGATTTTAGCATCTTAACAAATTGAAAAAAAAAAAAAAAAAAAAAAGAAAGGAATGGGAGGGGTGTGAGGGGAGGAATTCATCTACTGAACTAAAGACCAGGAAAGGGCACGAGGAGGGGTGGAGGTATAATCTAAATTCTGTCATCTTATTTAATGTGTTTCTCATCTGCTTAACTTTCACAAGCATAAAATAATTCAGGCAGGCTAAAGCTGTACAACCCTTCGAGCCCACACTGACCTTATTTTTTTCCCATTATTGTAAAAAACGTGGTTTCTACAGCAGTTGTGTTATTTTTGTTCCTGCAACAGCCCTTGAGATTTCTGGGAACATGCAATTAAGCAGGTAACATGTGATACGGAGTAGTGAGGTGTTTTAACTTATTACATATATCAAAGTTTGAATAGATGAGCCGAAGGGATGTCTTGATGCTGACAGGAGAAGCAGGGTTGTTTTTTTCTTTTTTGAAGGTCAAGAGCAGTAGCACCTTCACAATGAATCCAGTGTGAGATTTGTTTAATACTTAGACCTTTCCATGTCACATCCCTCCAGAGAAAATGAGTTTTATTTCCACTTTCCAAACATCAAAAGAAGAGTCAAAGCGAGTGATATTTAGGCTGTGACTATCATTTTCAAACACCCAGACATCTGAGTCTGTATAGGAGGTAGGGGACGGGAAGAGGTGATTTAACAGAGAACACCACACTTGCAAAATGGTTCACTGAATGTTAGAATTGGGAGCTAGGCTTTTTATAGCCACAAGGAAAGAAAACCTGGCAGTTTTGCTGTAGAGCCAGCTCATGTGGTCAATGGCTTTGGTATTCAACTGAACTAGTTTAAAATGTAACCAACATCTCAAAATGAAATTCTCTAAGTCCTTTCACAGAGTTGGGAAGACTTCCAGAGAAAAATATAAATAGCAATATCCATGCAAATGTATCATTCTAGGTTCACCTTAAAGATTTCTGAACACAGTTTTTACAAAGATATCTTAGGGTTTTAAGGAGATGTGAAACATGTTTGATTATTGGTTTTGGGGCCAACATTTTATCAAATTATGAAGATAAATTATGGATTTATAACAAAGGTTATAAATAATATCATTTCTAAATCTTGCTATTATTTTAGCGCTTGCTGTGGAAAACAGTTATCTACTGTTAGAAAATTCCTTTCTGGATTACTTATACTTAGAGGTTACTATTTATGTTGTGGCTTGTAACTGAGGATGGTTTTCTAGACCAGGTCTTGAAAGGTATCTCATCTTGCTCAGATCTTAGATTAATTGGAACTACTCAATGTATTGAGGCAGCCGTTTATATCCAAATGCATTTCTGAAATTCAATTTTTAGATTCAGATACGGTTATGAAATTCAAATACAATTCAATTCTTCTTTTACTACTCTCCTTAAAGAGAAAACAACTACTACTGAGAACATCTCCAGAAAGGATTTAAGGTCAATAGCAAATTCTTTTGATTTACAGTTCAATCAAGAAGCATGTAAGTCTTGAAGACTACTTTATGTCTGTATTGTTGAAGTAATTTGAATATAAAATGATGTCAAAAGTGGCCAAATCACCTATTTATTGAGTCTTTTTCTATACATAAGTTTGTTTTCTAATTATGAACAATGATTTTTGTCTGGTTAATGTCATGGAACCACCATGTAAGAGATGTTCTTTCTTGCTCAGTAACAATCAACAGTGACTAGAGACTAGAGAATAATTCTGTGTTTAATTGACTTTGGCATTAACCACTGATGATGGCTCTGCCATGGAAAACTTTGCTAAAAGTTATGATGTGTTGATAATTTCAAAACCATCCATAGAAAATCCAAAATAATGTACACTCATCTTAGATGATTACTGGAAACCAGCCCAAGGAAAAAAACAAAACACAACATATATACTTAAATTGATTTAGACAGAGATATTTTCTAAGCAATAATGCAGTATTTATAGAATTGAGATATTATGCAGATGTTTCAGTAGGGGGATTAGTTCTGTTGCTGTTGGGCTTGGAGTCCCGTGGGATTTAATATTGATTTAAAACCTTTACACCTAAACATTTTCCCAAAAGTATTGTTCTATTTGGAGACTACATATTTCAAATGTCACCAAATTAACAGTATTGCCCTGTGTAAGTGAACATATGAGATTTTTTTTTCACTATTGTTTCTCATAGAAATAACCACAAAGAGAAATAAAATAAAATAAAATAAAATAATAAAATAAAATAAAATAAAAAATAAAAATAAAATAAAATAAAATAAAATAAAATAAAATAAAATAAAATAAAATAAAATAAAATAAAATAAAATATAAAAGCCACTGAACTTGGAAAATAATTCTGGAAAATATTGTTTCAAGACTGATACTTTGGGATCAATTTTATGATGCTGGCTGAGAATTTTCCAACAAAACATTTTTTTCAAAGCACAGATTTCATTAAAGCTTTTTTTGTGTCATTTTTATGAGCTTTTGATGAAATACAAGCAGCATTCCTTTGGAAAGATATTTCTTCTGCTGACATCTCACCTATTGTGGTTCTTTAAGCCTAAAACTCAAAGAGTTTCAGTAACATACCTGTTGTACAATTTGCCCCAAAGGTGCTGGACTGTGTCACTAGACAGCTTGATTTGTGGGGCTCATAGCATTTCAAAACCAGAGTCTGGAAGCCTGAGAAATCCTGGCAGCTCAACAGGAAGCTTGGAGACCTCAAGAATGATAGTTTGAACTGAAGTACACTTGATTTCTATGCTTCCTCATATAGTTGAACACCAGACTTCTGTTTTTATGTTTCCTACACCAAATATTTTGATTAATTTAGAATACTTTTTATGGGTTATTTTCCCTTCCATGTTATTTTTATTTTATTTATTTTTTTTTTAACATCTACTTTTTGTTCCAAAAACATAACTCTGAGTTTTTGTTATTCTGGGGTTTAGTTTCTGCTTTTCCAATTTTTCAACCAAAACAGAGGCCCTGAGTTTTGATATTATGTTTGTAATCATTGTGATCCAGTATGATAGTGGGATTATGTCATTTTAACATCTTTCAAAGTCATATCACTCAGACCTCATTTGATATTCCCAGGAAATGCAGCAATGACAATGCATGATTGCCTGTATCTGTTTTCCTTCATGGTTTATTACAAAGAAGATGCAGGAAGAGCTAGGATTTTTCCTTAATTTCAGGGCCAAATGTGACAACAAACCTTTCTCTTGGAACCATAAACACATGGGGCTCATCAGTTCCAAATCCTGACTCCACATAGGACAGCCTAAGAGTTAAACTGTATCAAGAATGTTGTCCAGATGCTTCTTGAACATCAACAGGCTGGTACCATGACCACTTCCCTGGAAAGCCCATTTCAATGCCTGACCACCTTCTGAGCGAAGAATGCTTTAAGCTTCACCCTCATTTCCTATCACTGGCCACCAGAGAGAGGAGATCGGCACCGAAGTGTACACACCCCATCATAAGGAAGTGGTAGACAGCAATGGAGTCACCCTTCAGGCTGCTCTTTTCTAAGGTGAACAAAGAAAGTATCCTTAACTGCTTCCTTGCTTGTTAATTATGCCCATGACTACTTTCACCAACTTTGTTGCCTTCCTTTGGACATTTTCTAACATTTTTATATCCTTCTTATATAGTGGCACCCAAAACTGAGCACAGTACATGAAGTGAGGCTGCACCAGCACAGAGTAGATTGGGACAAACACTTTTGATGGACTAGCTACACTCTGTTTAAGGCACCTCACGATACAGTTTACTCTTCTGTCCACCAGGGCCCATCATTGACATAATGAGTTTATCATCAGCCAGAACCCTAGATCCCTTTTCAGGGCTACAGCCACTTGCCCCCCAGCCTATATGTCCATTCATGATTGCAACATCCCAGATGAAGAATCTACCATTTGCTCTTGTTAAATTTCATACGCCTGGAGATTGCCCAAAACTCCAATCCAGCAAGATTTTTCTGTAAGGCCTCTCTAACCTCAAGGGAATCAATAACTTCTCCTAATTTAGTATTGTCTGCACATTTACTTAGTGTGCACTTAACTCCAATGTCCAGGACATTGAACAAAACGTTGAAAAGAACTGGTCCTAAAATTGAGCCTGGGAGAAAACCACTGGTGACTGCCACCCACCTGATGTTACTTCACCTATTCCAACTCCTCGATACAGACTCTTCAGTCAATTGTCTACCCATCTTATTGTGTACGTGTCCAACTGTATAATGGACAAAATAATATAATAGTATCAAAGGACAGTGTCAAAGCTTTGCTAAAATCCAAGGAAAACACATCTACTGAAACTACAGTAAGGCTAAACGCATCAGCTTCTGAAGAAATCTGTCCTATAAAGAAAGCTGCAGTGGTGTCCTTAGTTGCATGGGCTGTCATCTAGTGCACTGTACTCATAAGCTGGTTTATCAGAGAACACGGAGACAAGCTAAAGTTTTAAACCTCTAAATTCATCATGCCCAGTGTTCAAAGTTTCATTGTATCTAAGAGATATATACCAGGATAAAGATCAAGACTGACTGTCAGTACCCCTGGAGTAACAGAACTTACCACTTCAAAGCCTATTAGTCACTATAGATTTATTATTTTTATTATTTATTTATTTATTTATTTATTTGGAAATACTGTAAGAATAAGAAAGAAAACTAAAAGTCTTCACAAATTTTAATATTTTCTACTCATATTTCCAAGAGCAAGTGCTTTGATTACATGAATACAACGCATGTTTATGTAGGTATAATAAAAATAAATAAACCTTACTAAACTGAAAGACTGTATTGTGTTTATAGGAGGAAAGGGAAGAGGAAACCAAACATGGCAAATATTAGTCAAAGTTTTTTAAAGCACAGCTGAAAGCAACTCAGATATCTAATGATGAGAAAGGAGAAAGAACTAAGTGCAAAAATGTTAGATCATTTATTCAACTATACTATTTTTCCTGAAGTTACATTTCTGCAATTAACTTATGACCACACACAAGTCTAATAACTAAGTTGGTAAAGAATGTACTTTTTAGTGAAGCACTGATTAGATAGGCCTGCAAAGTATGAAGCAGTGACTTCCAGAGATATGATAGTGAGATATTATAACTGGAATTGAACTGAAGCAGTGCAGCTGTGTCCTTGCAGCCCAGCCTGTGGCTATACAATTGTTTTGCAAGACACCACATTTTGCTGTGTTAACACAACATGTCTTTGAATATGATATAGATTCTCCTTGCATACCTTACTAGTCAAGGATTGCAAAATACCAGATAAATATGACTTTCTGCTGGAGAGTTATAAAAAACAGTACTTTTTCTGCTTATTTCTCTGTTATTTGTCCACATTAAAATGACTGAAATTTGCAGATATCCTACTAACTATACGGACTATTGGGTCTGAACTCTGTATTTATCAAAACCTTAATATACAAATTGCATGGTAGAGCATCTGATTCCTTCTCTTTTCTATAAGCCTTCATACAAAATTATCATTATTATAAAAATTCAACATTGATTTTAGATTTTATTCTTTTAATTTAGAGTATCTTGAAAGATTTGGAAAACAGACTTTCTGTTCAGAATAGAACACCAAGCTTTGTCCATTGTTTTAGTTTTAGTTTTAAAGAATACAGCACCAGCATTGTAAGAAACTTCCTCTTTCCAAGGTCACCAAATAGAACAAACAAGGTAATTATGCAATGAGTAATTAAAGTCTAAATTCAAAGCAAGCACTTCTGTTTATATCAGAAATGGTAACGAATTGTACTCAGGACTGTTAAAACTGAGTAGCTGAGAAAACTGTGAACTGAGCCACAGCTTATCAAGTATTTTTCTTCAGGTCAGCCTTGAACACCCTGAGTACTATGTTACGTTAAGTTATATTTTCTTCTTTATTAACCATATTTCTGTAACTGAGGCCAATGATATTATTGTTATTGTTATTATTGTTATTGTTATTAATGAGATGTGATCTGAGTTGAGGCAGTTACTTGATAAGCAAATCCAAAGTTCTTTAGTCTTTGAAGGAACAGGAACCACATTGTTTGGGTGACGGTCTAATGTTTAAGCAGCTATCTAAGCAAGCTTCTAGGGAGATAAAAGTAGTTTGTTTTTTTTTTTTTGGGTGGGCGGTGTAAAGGTACCTAAAAATATGATAGAAATAAAGCATATATGTAAGGATTTATTGTGAAGATCCTGCAATGTTTAAAAATGAAACTAGTGGTGGGATGGATTACTCTGTCCAAATCAAGATGTCTACATACAAACTATTTTTCTAAGCTTTCCTTATAGTCAGTAAAGAGAGGTAACTCATTCCCCTCAACCTATAGAAAAAAAAATGTTACAGCTTAAATGAAACATGTTCTACAAGTTTCCATTTCACTCTGTTAACTGTAAGAGGTTCCTAGCTAAGACTTAGATGTCCATACTGTAAACCATCTAGGTAAACTGCATCTCACCCTTAATGCCCAGTGGCATCTCTTTACACTAAAGAAACTCTACAAATCATAACAATGTGTTTATAGATCCATTCAGACTTTATGTACTTAGTTAAAATTGTCATTACCATCCAGGTTCCGCAGCCAGATTTTTTACTGTTTATCAATTACCAATTCAAGGTTACTTGATGATGTGAGTCAGTACAATATTCGTGGGTTACGAATTGTTACAGCAACACATGATACACCCTTGACATCATATGTTGCAAAATATATATATATATATATATTGTTTTGTAGCAGGCTGTTCACATTCGTATGTAAAATAAAATAGTGTTACTTAAAAAACAAAACAAACGTAAAACCTTTCAAAGCAAAACAACAGCAACAACAAAAGAGAACACTCTTCCACAGATGAAAGCCACAAATTGGAAAAGAAGCCTATAAAAAATGCATTACACTCTGTCTGGTTTTGAAATATGGCCAAACTGAACCATAAAATGCAGATCCTGTTGCACAGAGTCTGCAGAATTCAACCACGAAGCCACTACACCAAGAATGTTGTGCCAAAAAAAATATATCAGGACTAGTTATGCTCAATAAAATCTCTAAATCAAAAGGAAGTTCCTTATACATAGAACACTTCCTCACACTTAGAACACTTCCTAATGTCAAGGAAAATACGTTACTTTGTTTAAATATGGGAAAGTCTTTTGAAGTAATGTAATTTGTCAAAAATTGTCAAAAAAAGTCTAAATTCAAGATATGAAAAAGAAATAAATTCCCAGTATTTCTTCATTAAGATTAGGAGTGTATAGATTTTAGTGTACTTTTTAGTTTATTTGCACCAGTCAAAGGTTCACATGGGCTAAAGGTTTCCAGAAGTGAAGTGAGAATCTCCTTCACTTCTGCTTAAACTGTAGAACAATTTGAGGATATATGAATTATGAGCAGTGCAACTGAATAGTTTGTATGAATATATATATATATACATATATATATGTATATACATATGTATGTACATATATGTAAAGTCATATAGCCTTAATCTTGAGAAAAGAGTCAGGTAGTCTTCATGTGTCATGACCTATAACAGAAATAAAGACAAGCATTTGCTATTTTTCCAATACAAACACATGTGACTGAGAGTGTAAGAAAATTATTTTATGGGTATAATAATGTGATAGGCCGACCTTGACCAGAAGCCAACCACCCACGCAACTGTTTGCTTGCTCCCTCCTCCCCAATGGGATGGAAGAGACAATAACAAACACAAAAGCGAGAAACTCATTGACTGAGATAAAGACATAATCCTCCATTAGTAAATGAAGGAAAAAGGAAACAAACAAACAAACAAATAAGCAAAAACAATTAGTCAGCACCTCCCACAAATAGGCTGGGGCCTACCACAAGCAGCCACTCGCTGAGTAACAGCCACCCTGGAAAAACAAACAAACAAAACCTCCTTTGCTACCCCAGCCTTATTGCAAGCATGTTACATGGTATGGCATACCCCTTTGACCAGTTCTTGTCAGCTGATCTGTCTGTGTCCCTTTCCAATTTCTTGCCAGCCCCCAGCCTACTCATTGAGGCTGAAAGGGAAAAAGAGAAAGCCTTAATACTCTGCAAGGACTGTTCAGTGACAGCCAAAACACAGCTGTGTTATTAGTTCTGTTTTAGTCACAAATCCAAAACACAGCACTGTACTGGCAGCTATGAAGAAAGTTATCTACATGCCAGACAGACACAATACAAACACTGAAACAGTTAAGTGGCAGAATTAGTAATACATTCAAATAACGTCTCTCTTTGCAATACATAGGACGTTATCTGTCTGGTTCAAGTATTTCTGCCAATTACCTAAATAATGAAGAATAAAAGAACGCATTACATTAAGTACTATATCAGCCTTTTCCAAGTCTGCTTCAGAAACATATTAAGACAGTTACACTGTCCTTATTTGGAGAAGAAGCAGATCTCATTATTCACCACCTTGTAAAACTCCTATTCCTGGCAGTCAGATAGCTGACATTCCTACCTAAGCAAGGTGTTGAAATGGCAAATGAATTGTTTGGAAGTGACTGGTAACAGAAGCTTGCACATAACATAACCCTTTTCAGAAAGCTATTTGGTATTCTAGACACAATAATCAAGGATGTTCTATAAAATCAGGTTCTTGATTATCTTTGAGTGTTTATTTTATTTTTTTATTTTTTTTGTATCATCACAGGTCTAATAAGAAGCTGGTGATAGAAAGTTGTCAAGCAACATGAATTTCATTATACATTTCATGTTTCCTTGCTCCACACAAAAACAACAACAAAATACTAGAACAACAACAACAACAACAAAAACACTAAAATAAATGCTAGCTTTTTATGTACTGAATCACCATGTAATTTGTGGGTGATTTTTTTTTTTTCATTTTGGGAAAGAAATAATTATAGACTGACTCTATTTTTTAAATCATTAAATCATTTAAATCAGGTCTTTTAAGCTTTTTCTTATACGTTACTGAACCCATTAATGTTTCCTAGGCAAGAATTTGGAAAGCCAGGCTTTACTAGGGATATAACGTCTGCCTGTGTAGTAAAAAGATCTATTAGCGATACTTCAAAATCTTGAAAAAGATAGTGGCCAAAACACACTAACTTACACAGGCATTTATTATATAAAGAATACTACCCTATTTTACAAGTGACGTTGCCAACAAGCAGGAAGATAAAGCTGGTTTACTCAAGATAAATTTAGTGGTGTGGTAGTGAACATTTTACTATACAGAGCCAGAATATTATGAAGAGAAACAGTTATAACTTGCTTGCAAATCGGAACCTGAAGAAATATGATAGCCAGTTTGAGGAATGTATCTCATGTCTTTCTCAAGAAAAGGGGTGAAGACATTTGTAGAGAATGCTGTAATTTCAGCATGGTGTTGAGAATAAAATTCACACAAAAACTTTAAGGTTATGTGGTTATGTGGTGTGTTTGTTTGCTTTTTTTTTTTTTTTTTTTTTGGTCTTAATCTAGGAATGAAAAACAGAACATTTTTTTCCTGATCTCTTAAAACTTTCAAATTAAACTTGGTTTCTCCACTTACCCATCTATGTGTTTACGTGTATCATGCCTATGATGATTTCCCATCAAATAAACATTTTGGCCTGAAAATCAGAATATTAATTTTCTAAGGAAAACAATGGCCAAGTTTCTATGAAAAATTTGCATACTCAAAATGAAAACGATATTGTGGAGGAGGAATAATCCTCTATTTTAATGTAAATCCAGTCCTTCACCTGCACCTGCCTGCAACACATGATAATTTTCAGTAAGCAAAGTTTATAAAAGTTCTTCAAAGCTTGGTAGTTTTTACAGTTCTGAACACATCTTTTTATATCTGCCAACTTCATAAACAAAACTTTTCTCTTGCAAACATGCTTTCTGAGATTCATGAACTTAGTCATACACATAATTTGCAGATGCGTGAACATTCGTGTAAACTAATGCAGCATATTTTAAAAATAATTTAAAACTAATATATTTCACTTTAAAATAATATCTGTAAGCATACTATACACAGTTAAGTAATTAAGTATATTAGATATCTCTTTGAGGGATATTTGTTAGAAAGCTGACTGACATAACTGGCGTGAATATCCCTGTTTCCAGAACCTTGTGAAATGTAAATTTAACAGATTATTCTGTAATTAACTACAAAATTTATGAACCAGAATATGCTTTACATTGTTCGTGTCAGATACCAGTTTGCTTAAAAAACAGAAGATAGCATAGCTGAGATTAAAGATTCATTTTGCAGTTACCATTTTGAGATAAAGAAAAAATATTTTATTCAGAAAGCAACACAAATTAATGTTTTTTTCCTATGACTGCCTTATGTGTATTCTGGAATCCTGAGCTTCTCCTTGTCTCTACTCACATTGTATTAATGGACCAAAAAAAAAAAAAAAAAAAAAAAAAAAGATTTCCTTTTATTTGTTGCTTCTCAAAAGAGAGGAGAGGTAAAGCAGTAAGCAGTATTGGTAATAAATTAGCGTTCCCTGAAGTGCATGCATGTATTTGTAGGCTCTCATGGAGTCTTAGGCAACTAGAAAAGTAGAAGAAACACGTAAATATCATATTATCTCCCATTTGTGCATTTGGAGAGGAACAATTCATATGACTTCCAATAGGAAAAATTGCTCGAACATTTTTCTGAAAAATTCTGATACTCTTTATTAAGAGGTATTTTTATCTCATCATCTGATCATGATTTATGACCAGGGTTATGAAAAACCTGGCTGCCCAGTGAATAAGCTGTGGGATTTGGTAAGTGGGGACCCTTGGGGTACCAGCCATTAGGGTCTGCACTGGGGGATGCAAGGTAGCTGCCTGTTTGCAATGGCACAACACATCTTCTGGCTGTACACCCACTTCTCTGTTCTCTGTCTACAGACATCAAGGAAGTGACGAAGAAGATGTGTATGATCCCTGTTTTTTCTCTGGGACACTTTCCATCATCAAATTCTCTCAATCAGAAACGTTACTGGCTTTCAGGTCACAGAGAAAATTAGCCTCATATCTGTACAGATATGAAGGTTGTGCCTGTGTACACAAACTTCTTTCACCTCCATCTTCCCAAATAGCCTGATGTTTTTTTCTTAATGCAGATGGCTTTTAGATGTTAACAATCTGCCAAAAGCTGAAGACTTGGCCAGGGCAACTTTGGGTTAGCTAATTGGTCAGCATGTGTTTCCAATATGTATGCTATTGGCTTAATTAGGTTTAATTAACAAGTGTTTATATCTGTTGTATGGGACAATGCCTATCTAGTGAAGGCTTATTTATTGTCACCATATGGCTTTCTGGTGAATGATTGCCAGAATAATGAAATGAAGCATTTAAAAGAACTTGTTCAGTTCTGCAATAGACTTTTGCAATATTAAAAATGTTTTTTGGATTTTGGCGCAGATTGGAAGGTGCCTATTAGCTCATTTCTTAGAAAATGAGCATCATACTCCTTTCAGCACCTTGTGATCTACAGGGATGGGAGGCAGGGAAAAAAAATAATCTTGTAATAATGTAAAAGAAGCATAAATTTTCATATGAAACAAGAGATGTGCCACAAAGTATACCTAATATTCTCTATATATACTTTTTAAAAGGTTAAAACTCCTTCTCTATGTTCTAAAATGGTTATATATACCGTTGACTTTCAGTGGCATCCAAACAAGTAGAAACTCTATGTCAAATGACACTGAAATGTAGCATTAACTTTAAGTAACTTCCAAAGCAGGTCACAATCAGAAACTTATACTGTTTAAGGACTCTCTGCAGCCACAGATACTAACATTAGTTTAAAAATAATGATTAAATTTTAATAAATTTAATAATAAATAATTAATAATTTTTTTAAAAAAACACTAGAATGTATTTAAGAGAATAAATAAATAAATCTATGTGCATACCACATAATAAAGGAAGCTGGTCTAAACAAATATATTTTATAACATAAAGCTTTTTAATAGATTGGCCAGTAAAAGCACCAAATTCCAAACAATAGTTTTCTATTAAAATTAATCTTCTGATCCAGAGTCAATGCTGACTGCATTTCTGTCTGAATTTTAGCAAAGAGCTTTTTGGCAGCTTAACTGCCTCAGAATAAGAATCTTGTTTATTTTATGGATTTATCTTGAATTTTGCTAGAAACAATGAGGGTGTTAGTCTTCATCAAGGCTCTCTCTTTTATTACATCTTTGAGCTCTTGCTCTTCGGCCTGTATTTGCAAGCCCACAGTGGAAAAAAGTCACACCAGTTCTGGCACCCTGTGGAACAAAGTGGCATGTAAACTGAATTTACAAGCTTCTGTGGAGGTTGCCTTATAAATGGAAATTTCCAGGAGGAAATTTCCAGGAAATTTGCATCCTCATTCTGCCTTAATATTCTTACCATTGGCCACATCTCTGATACTACTGAGACTACCCATGTCTTGACTCCTCCCCATACTTCACACAAAGAAAAAGGTGTCTCCTGTCCAAGGGCAGTTCCCATATCTCCTTTCTCTGAATTGTCAAAGCATGCGGTTAGTCTCTGAGGCTCGCAAGAATGGGCAAATTTTTACAAGTAGTCCATAAGGTCAAGACTCTTTGCCACCCATGCATTACACAGCTAAATTGTCATGTCCCCACTTCCACAAAATTCTGCAAGTATTAGCTCAGCCATAGATTGGGTAAGGGCCAACATCTCTTGCCCTTAAACTTTAAAAACTCCATAGGTCCTGTTTCTCCAAGGGAGTGGAGGTTTCTGCACCCCAGCAGAAGATACCATTACTCTGAGCCTAGCTGTAAGAGTTTTAGGATGAATATGACAATGTCCTTCAAAATAAAAAGAATAAAGTGCACACTCATGTTTGAAATACTGCAGTTATTATTATTATTATTATTATTTTTTACAACAAAAAAGCTCCTAGTTTATTTCATGTGGTTAGTGATTGAAGAAAGGAAAACTATTCTTAGAGTTACTGAATGTGATTTAACATGATGATATTAAGTGAGACTGTATCTTCAGATTATGTTTTATTACTGATTTACTCTCCTGTACTTACAGTTCTTTCCTGTTTGTACCCTTGACCTTTCTTTTGGAGCTACCTTTTGACTTTGCTTCACAAATACATAATTTTATGGTTCATCTTTCCTATAATTAAGAAAAAAAAATCTTAAAGAAATTATTTAATGGCAAAATCTTTGACCTTTACTGAGTCAATCTTATTTTTACACTTAAAGAGATGCAGATGTCATAAACACTTGCTGTACTTTATAAAAGTAGATAGTTACAAAAGTAGGTTTTTATTGTAGGAAGAAGTAGGATCATTATTGCTGTTTTGATAGTTGAGCAGTCAGATTCTCTTCCTATGTGTACTCATAGAGTTGATTAATATTTTTTCTTCTCAGACAAATGTTGCTGTTCTTGTATGGTTTCTACTTAGGCAATACGAGAAGTTCCTATGCACAAAGCACATTACCTTTAGCATGAAGTAATAATGTGATAAAATGATAAAACATTTCTGGTAACTAACAAATACCCATAGGAGGCAATCAATAAATACAACTTAAAAGTGGGGGATGGGGAAGGGGGGTGTGTGTGAAATACTGTGTTCTTAAATTGTCAGCTTTCTTTTCTTCTTACAGACCTCAATATGTGACAATCTTAGATTAGACAAACCTAGTACTAGGCTCTAATTCAAAGTGATCTTTTTCTGTCCTATTTATATTGTTTTTCTACTTTGCAGATAATTTCACTGAAACTGGAACAGATATTTGGAAAGAATAGCTTCATTGAACATAAAAAAGGGTAAGAAAACTTATTCATATTGTCTAATTATAGTCTAGCATAGAGTAAAGTCATTGCCAAGAGCTAAATATTATCAAATACTGAAATGGTATTTACAAGTGACAGATAAGTTATATCATTAAGGGAATGTGTGGTTCAGAGGTGTGCCCATAGGACACATACACCACCTGTTTAAAGACTGCTGGTTGAAGTGTGGACAAAGAGAGTCATAGGATAAGAAGTCCTATGTGATTATTTCTGTAAAAGTTATTATTTCTTTTATCACTGTATCACTTACAAAGAGATGTCACAAAACTAAATCATGGGAATTTATGAAAGACTAGCTGAAAACAGATGGCATTTGAGTTTCTTGTTCTGTGAAAATAATATAAAATACTCTGAGGGAGTAAACTAAGTTTTATAATCCTAGCAATATGCTTTCAAGAGGAAAAGGGAGGGACTGTTTTCTACTAATCAAAACGGTATTACTCGTATACAATATGTAGGACAACAGAGTTGTTTTTAAAACTATCACAGTACTTCAGTGCCTTGATTCATGTGAATCATGCTAATGATTCATGTGAAATTTAAATATGTAGGACAAGTACAGCCTCCCCCCGCCCCAAAAAAAAGGCTATATCAGTGAAATTATATCTCTTACACCATATTCACCATATTTGATTTTAGTATACACTTGCTTGTTTTGATAAGTAGACCTAATGCTTGATTGATATTACAGTCACAGAAAATAAATAAATAAATAAATAGAAACTGAGAAGAAAGTTAAAAGATTTTTTTTTTTTTGAAGGAGACTGTCATTGTCATAACTACTGCAGTTTGGAATCCAAATCATCATTATTACTGAAATACTTGCAGATGTGTGACACCATGTAGAATGTAGAAAATATGAACATTATCTAGGTTTCTTCATCATTGTCATCAATTTTGTCAAAAATCTTTTAGCAAAATATGTTCCCAAAATAACAGTTTACTAATACTGTGGTACAGAGGAACAGCTCAGCAGCTTTGTGATATTGTTCAGTTGTTTGATAGGATGCTATGTGAATGAGAAAAGCAGTCTTCTGAAATACATTCTTATTCGTAGAATGTTAAGAAACATCTGAGAAATGCTGATGTAGTAGGAGTATTTCTTCAGTAAATAAAGAAGTACTTTGGGAGGTTGAAGTGTAACTAGGGTTGTTTTTTTATCCACTCAAAGGAAGGCAAGGTAAAAGTAATATGCATATAAAAATGATGCTTGAAAACAACACTAATATGGAAATTCTTGTCCAAAAAATAAAGAAGCTTCAGGCCAAGTTTTATTTATTTTTTTTTATTTTTTATTTTTTATTTTTTTTTCTCATCATGATGGTGTGCCTCTCCATTTATGAAGTTTATGGGATTTTCATTATAAATAATTTCCTAACACAAACACTGGACTTAATAAATCATAACTTAATGACTGTCAGGGAAAAAAAAGATCCTTCTTATTCTATAACTTGCTGACCAAAGTTTACAGGGGTCCTTTAGGTATACTACAATAAAAGTGGAAAAGGTAGAAGCATTGTCACATGGGAGTAGTTTTGATTCCCCCTAGGCCAGCTCTGAACCCCCTCTAGAGGGAGGTTTCTAGTGGCCAACGTTCTACTGAAGCAAGGCATCATGACGGAGAAAAGGGTGGAAATCCCCCTTTTCCTCTCTCCCTCTTTTCACTCAATATACTGAAGACACTCTGCCTTGCCCAGTTTTCATGAGAAACAGGCTAATATACTTATTATCATGGCTGTGGTTGCAGGTATTCCATGTGAGAAATATCTCCCTGCAGCTCCAAGACAAAGTGATGAACAGAGACAACAAGTAAAATGTTTACTGTCTTGAAATCTTCCTGCATCCTAGTTCAGGTAGCACTAGTTTCTACCCAGTGCTTTCAAGGGGCCTAGCTCTTCACACACATTGTTACCAATAGCCTGGATGCATAACTCCAAATCCCATATTGACTATGGACAAAGAAGAACAAGCACCTAAAAACAATGTGCTCCAATGCTCATCATTAAAATACCTAAATCCCCGCATGGACCAGGATCTCAATTATGCCTTGAAAATATCTCTACCCAGGTCAACAGGGGACAAAGTAAGATTATAAGTAAGGTTCAATTTTGCTTCAAATGAGGGAAAGTGTAACTGCAAGGTATTGGAAATACTTTTTTTGTTTTTTTTTTTTTTTCCCACAAGGCTTTTAAAATCATTTTCCTCCTTACATTCTTCAAAATCCCTATGATTGAGGCCTTCATCTTAAAACCAAGCACAATATTGCACAAAACCGAGATTAATCTTGTCATAGTGAAAAATAACCATCTGGCAGTCTTGTTACAGTACAGCATTGTACTACTTTGAAAACAAAGAGCTCATTTTAATTATCAACTATTAGTCTCATACATAGTACTGTGACTATGTTTGAAAATAACTTTAATTATTTTTACTTTCAATAAGAGGATCAATGACATTTTTCCATAAGAAAGTGGGTGGTGACAAATTGGAGGGGTGTATATGCAATGAAATTGAAAATTTTGTTCCTCCATTTAAAATTCCACTTGCCTTCAGAAAATTATATATATATATAAAAAAAAAATCTAGTATCTATCAGAAATTCAATCCCAGGTGTTGGCTTTCTGCCTCAGAGCAGTATTTCCATTTGCCACTCCCCTTCTGAACATGTCAGACAGCCAGGCAAGCATTGGTGCTGACATGACCCTGATACACTGACATACAAACAGAAATGAAAATTATGATGCTCAGTCTCCCACTCATTGCCTGCATGTCCTCGTAAAGATACTATTCAAAATGAGTGTCTACTGTTGAAAAAGCATGTTTGCTCTGTTTGTCTTGTATAAGAATACCACCATGTTAAAGTGACATTCAGAACTTGTTTTAAACCCATGAGAAGAAGGATTAAAATTAGGAGACTACTTCCCTTCTATATGCTTATTCAAATCAAAAGTAGATGACAGAAAACTATTCTTAATAGTCTTAACTTGTTCTTGTAGGTTAAATTATACAAGGGCAAAACCAGTGCACATAAAATGGAGGGATAGAGAGTAATTCAGTATCCTATGCATCAGGTGCTTGAATATAGAGGCCTTGAACTTCTGCCACAGAACTGCTACATATAGTAAAAGCTGGTGTTAAAAAGCAATGACTTTCAGATGGGCAGTTTTAGACTCTGGCCAACTGTAGTTTCTGCAGTTTCTGTAGTTTCTGCAGTTTCTGACCAACTTTGTAAAATCAACAAAAAAGTCAGATAAGAGTAATTCAGAAGCAAGCTTCCTTCCTTCCTTCCTTCCTTCCTTCCTTCCTTCCTTCCTCCCTCCCTCCCTCCCTTCCTTCCTTCCTTCCTTCCTTCCTTCCTCCCTCCCTCCCACCCCTCCCCTCCCCTCCCCTCCCCTCCCCTCCCCTCCCCTCCCCTCCCCTCCCCTCCCCTCCCCTCCCCTCCCCTCCCCTCCCCTCCCTTCCCTTCCCTTCCCCTCCCCTCCCCTCCCCTCCCCTCCCCTCCCCTCCCCTCCCCTCCCCTCCCCTCCCCTCCCCTCCCCTCCCCTCCCCTCCCCTCCCCTCCCCTCCCCTCCTCTCCCCTCCTCTCTCATTAGAAACTTGCTTTTATGCAATCCAGAATATACATCTGTATACACACAGACACACACTAGTACATATATATATTTCAGAAGTAAAAAGAAACACAAATAATATAAATATAGATAAAGAGGTATTACTAATAAAAGGGTTTCAGCAGTATGGAAGTTAATTCACTTCCTATAAAGTTGGGTTATTTTATAAACAGTATTTACTCATAGAAGTGGAATGCTGGAAACCAGAGACAGGTAATTGTTTCCTTCAGTGGTAAACATGGATTACCACTTTGTTTCCAAAGCAGTTTCACACGCCCTCTAAAAGCAGAACAACATGTAAGGTGAAGGCCAAGACTGGAAATGTAGAAAAGTTGGTTTGGTTGTTGACTTGAAGCTTACTGGAAAAGACAAAGTTGCAATAGACCCATATGTTGGCATCAGGCAGGTACAGTGCAGGAACATTAGTCATGTAAGCAAGGGAAACTAAAAGGATTAATAGGATAAATTATACCTTAGTTATCTCTATCTGAAAGTCTGGAATAAAATATTCTATTTAAACAACATGCTAAGTGCTTCAGAAACAATGATAAAATATGATAGTCTAGCTAATAAAACAGATTCTTACATCTAAGCTACTGATTAAACAAGAATAGAGTCAATGTTACTGTTTTTGCAGTGGCATATATGTGTCTGGCTGTTTAGCATGGTGACATTTCTCTTTTAAGTGAAATACAATTTCTTTCCTCATTCTAAACAAGAATTTGCCCCAGCACTTTCAGGCATTAAACCTATAACGAAGATATTGTGCAATTTAGACATGTTGTAATATAATTAATCAATTGTTGAAATCATCTGAACCAGGTTATCAGAAAATTTTGTTTACTTTTTTATCAAACTAACACTGATATGTGATGTGTAATGTATTAACATCAATCCATAATACATTCAATTAAATTGTTTTTTGTTTGTTTGTTTGTTTTGTATATTTTTGTCTAAATAATTTATCTTCCAGTGCTTGAAAACTATCTTACATGTACTGCACCTGCTTGAACTCATTTAAGCCCTGATTTCTCATAATTTAGTTAGTACAATATTTTGTCATTAACTATGACAGGCATGGGATTAATCCACAAATGAAAATGGATTGATATTCTTTGCATTGGGATATCTACAATAAGAGAATCAGAAAGAAGAAATTCCACTTGGTAGACTTTTGCAGGGATTTTATTAAACATTGACTTAGAGCAATCGGGATTGAGCTGAACATAAATTTTGTATCTCTCTCTCTTTTTTTTTTTATTGTTTTAGGAAGTATTTTTTGAACATTTAGACCAAGAAAACATAACACTTTTTTTTTTTCCCCCCCCAAAGGAAAGATGCACTTTTAGCTCCATAGATCAAGGAATCTTAGCCGCAAAATGGAAATTCTGTTTTTCACCTAGCTTCAACTGCTGCATTAACATTTTGCCCCACCCAGCAGCAACCCTGGGATACCTGTCTTCCTGGTATCCATTCAGCCTTATAACTGAGTCAACATGTTCTCACAGAATTTTTTTTTGCAGAATCAGCATTTTGAGATGAAATATCCTTCCACTGGAATTTTTTTAGTGATCTCTAATGGCAGCAGTTCTAATCTCACAGATCTACTGCAAGAAACCAAGGCTGCTTTTCTCCAGGTCATATGTCTAAGCACAGGCTCTGTGGCTTTATGCGGCTCCCAAATATTCCTCAGAAGTATGAGCACTTTCTACATTGCTTTTTATTTTATTTTATTTTATTTTATTTTATTTTATTTTATTTTATTTTATTTTATTTTATTTTATTTTATTTTATTTTATTTTATTTTATTTTATTTTATTTTATTTTATTTTATTTTATTTTATTTTATTTTATTTTATTTTTTATTTTTTATTTTTTTATTTTGATGTTGGACCAGAATTTATCATGTTGCATTCTATTTTTTGAGGCCTGCCCACAGTCTGTCTTTGGGATTTATCTACCTCCCTTGTGTGAATCCTTTTGAGTCCTTTTAAGAGAATGCTTCCATCCAACAGGCAAGACCTATAGAAATGGAAGCCATGTGCTTCACATTGCTTGGTCAGCAAACAAACACCTATTTGTCTGTTTTTCACAATGTGTTTTATTCTGCATAGCTACATTTGTTGACAGTTGCTGCCATGAAATTCTTGCAGGGTTTTCACAGGGATCCAAGACAGGGAAGCATGCTTACTTAACCTCCTGCAAATATGGATCAATAGAAGAAAGATTCTTTGTAGTATCATCCAGATGTGGTTCTAGTCTCTTTTGAGGTGAATGGCTTTATAATATTTTTAATGGTCTTCTGGGACCCCATATATGTTAGTTCTTTACAGGCAAAATTAACTGTTAGATACTTAACATTATGGTAAAGTCCCTCCTCCAGTGACTAGAGTCTAGAGAGACTATTAGCACAGCAGAAGATATATCTAGTGATGTATTGTAACAAGTTGGTATTTCCCATTTGTTAAAGTTATAAAACACCTTTAAATTTATAATGTTTCAAGGGCATTTGTCATGTTTTTTAAATCAGATAATACAGCATTTTACAAAGGAATCATGTTGTGCTACCTCATAAATACCTTATTTTTTCTTTCTATATGTTTCTTCTTTGTACTTTTCTCCTCTCATAACAACAATAACAACAACAACAATGCCATTTTTCAAGTTTAAAAAGTGAGTCTTTTTTTTTTTTTTTCTTCAAATTGTAACCTTGGATATTAGAAAAAAAAAAAAAAGAAAAAAAAAAAGCTCCATAAGGAGATACAGAATAACGTATGTTTCCACGTAAAATATTTATATTTATTTCCAGAGACTTAGCCCTTGAAAGGAAATAAGTCTTTCAATGGTTAATGCCCCTTCTGGACTACTGCACAACAAAAATTGTGACTTTTCATTGCTAATAAGTCCTTTGTGGGTATTTCTACATGTGTTGATGTGCAGCAATGATGCTTGTGTATAACAAACAGGAGATGACTCAGGGGAACTCTGAAGTTTCTGAAAAGTTTACCAGATAATTTTAAGCAAAAAGAAATGTATCACTTTTTAGGAAAAGTGAAATTTTAAAGTTTGAGTTTAAAATTTTAAGTGTTTTTAACACCACTATTGTGTAAATCTGCTGACATGTATAGCAGGAAGATGTTATCATGAAGCCATGCCATTACATTAAAAGATACATGTCTCTTCTTTCAACAAAAAGAGCCTAAACAATTGATTTCTGAAGGACAGGAAAGCAAATTTAAGGTAATTGAGGTAAAATACCAGAAAGTCCCGCCAAGGTCATTGAGAATTTAAATCTGTGACCATTTGTTGATCAATCTCCTAATTCCAGCTAAAAGTACTATACAAAATGTATGTCTCAGTCCTGAGGAAGTGTCATCTATGACTGACAGAGATATATTTTTTTCTGCTTAGAAAGAGTCAGGCTTCCTTGGGGACAGACAAGCTCTTTTCTTTCCCTCACTATGCTGGATTTCAGAAGTGAGACTCTAAATGAAGAAAGACACCTGGTAGAGGTTTGAAACAGTGTCATGGTAGATAGAGAATTGAAGAACTGAAAGATAACTGAGTTTGACTTCTACCACAGAACACCAACTCACAGGCATTAACATTCTTTCTTACCTAAGCAACACTTACTAATTCCAACTAAGTTTCATTCACAAAATGAAAATTAAAATCATACATTGGCTATGTATCATGGGGTTGCTATCATGAAATCAGTATGCGTGCTGATGTGGCTCCTTCTCTTTGCAGTTATTGTAGCTCCATTAGATCTAGCTGTATAAGTGCACAAAGCTGTTATCCCTGATACCTGGGGTCCTTTCTTCTCTTATTGGGTTTGTTGCTCTACCTCTGGGTACGTCAGCTATCATTTCCTATATTTTCTTTTTAATTGCAACTGTTCTTCTATCTTGAATCTGTGTCCAAAATATCAAAGCAAATATTTAATGAAAACAAACAAACCAAAAAAAAAAAAAAAAAAAAAAAGAAAAGAAGTGAAGAACCTTCATGACCATATTTGACTATTCACCCACAACTTTTCAAGAGTTAGAAGCAAATTGTGGATATTTGGATATTTGGATAGGATATTTGACCAACAGCTACACCTTTGTGTAGCTACCAAGTATCAGAATGATACCCTGAGTGTCACAAAGAGTAGGGAACCACTTGCTGTGTTATTTAAAATGCAACATAGATGTTACTCTATTTTGGACAATCAAGCTGTTCCTCCTGATGTTGTACTTATCGGCTACCCTCATATTAAGTGCAAAGGTAGGAATTCCCTTCCCTTCCCTTCCCTTCCCTTCCCTTCCCTTCCCTTCCCTTCCCTTCCCTTCCCTTCCCTTCCCTTCCCTTCCCTTCCCTTCCCTTCCCTTCCCTTCCCTTCCCTTCCCTTCCCTTCCCTTCCCTTCCCTTCCCTTCCCTTCCCTTCCCTTCCCTTCCTTCCCTTCCCTTCCCTTCCCTTCCCTTCCCTTCCCTTCCCTTCCCTTCCTTCCCTTCCCTTCCCTTCCCTTCCCTTCCCTTCCCTTCCCTTCCCTTCCCTTCCCTTCCCTTCCCTTCCTTCCCTTCCCTTCCCTTCCCTTCCCTTCCTTCCCTTCCCCCTTCCCTTCCCTTCCCTTCCCCCTTCCCTTCCCTTCCCTTCCCTTCCCTTCCCTTCCCTGACCTTCCCTTCCCTGACCTTCCCTTCCCTGACCTTCCCTTCCCTGACCTTCCCTTCCCTGACCTCCCCTCCCCTCCCCTCCCCTCCCCTCCCCTCCCCTCCCCTCCCCTCCCCTCCCCTCCCCTCCCCTCCCCTCCCCTCCCCTCCCCTCCCTCCCCTCCCCTCCCCTCCCCTCCCCTCCCCTCCCCTCCCCTCCCCTCCCCTCCCCTCCCTCCCCCTCCCCTCCCTCCCCTCCCTCCCCCTCCCCCTCCCCCTCCCTCCCCCTCCCCCTCCCCCTCCCCCTCCCTGTCCTCCTTCTCCCCGTCCCCCTCCTTCTCCTGCTTCTCCTCCTTCTCTTCCTTCTCCTCCTTCTTCTCCTTCTTCTCTTTCTTCTCTTTCTTCTTCTCGTTCTTCTTCTTTCTTCTTCTCTTTCTCTTTCTTCTTATTTTTCTCCTTCATTTGTTGACATCTTTGTTTTATTGTAGCATTCGTCCTATTACATTTTAAATTTCCTTTCCATATCTGCTGTGAGCATAGAACCGTATCATCTATCAGTGGTCATGGTCATCCAGAGAGGTCTCAGATGACTGAAGACTTGCTCATGTGATGCCCATCTAGAAGAAGGGTTGTAAGGAGGACCAGGGAACTATAGGTCTTTCAGCCTGACCTTGGTGCTGGGATAGGTAATGGAACAGGACATCTTGAATGTAATCACACAGCATATGTGGGACAGTTGGGGGATCAGGCCCAGTCAGCATGGGTTCATGAAAGGCAAGTCCTGCCTGACCACCTTCATCTCCTTCTATGACCAGGTGACCCACCTAGTGGATGAGGGAAAGCCTGGTGATGTAGTCTACCTAGACTTCAGCAAGGCCTTTGACACAGTGTCCCATGGTATCCTCCTGGAGAAGCTGGCAGCCCATGGCTTGGACAGGTACACTCTTTTCTGGGTTAAAAACTGGCTGGATGGCCAGGCCCAGAGAGTGGCGGTGAACAGAGTGAAATCCAGCTGGTGACTGGTCACCAGTGGTGTTCCCCAGGAGTCAGTGTTGGGGCCCATCCTCTTTAATATCTTTTTTGATGATTTGGATGAAGGAATTGAGTTCACCCTCAGTAAGTTTGCAGATGACACCAAGTTGGGGGGAAGTGTCAATCTGCCAGAGGGTAGGAAGGCTGTACAGAGGGACCTGGACAGAATGGATCGATGGGCAGAGGACAGTGGGATGAACAACAACCCCATGAAGCGCTATAGGCTGGGACAGAGTGGCTGGAAAGCTGTGCAGAGGAAAAGGATCTGGGGGTGTTGGTCAATGTTCACCTGAACATGAGCCAGCAGTATGCCCAGGTGGCCAGAAGGCCAAAGGCTTCCTGGCTTGTATCAGGAATAGTGTAGCCAGCAGGACCAGGGAGGTGATCGTCCCCCTGTACTCTGCTCTGGTGAGGCTGCACCTTGACTACTGTGTTCAGTTTTGGGCCCTTCATTACAAGAAGGACATTGAGGCCCTGGAGCTTGTCCAGAGAAGGGCTACGAAGCTGGTGAAGGGCCTGGAACACAAGTCCTGTGAGGAAGACCTGAGGGACTGG